>NW_021853683.1:433997-436578 GCF_003651465.1 Formica exsecta
ATTTTAATATAAAATATAAATTTATGTAAATAATGATACATATGTAAAGATAGACGAGAAGTTAATCTTATCATTAGTATATTATATGTGAAATCGACATATTTTGTGAAAATATCATCTCTATTCTTTCAGAATTCTGATCGAATTCTAATGCTCTCTCTGTCTCTCTCTTTAAATAGCTCTAGCGTCTATTAATTATATCGAAAATGATGTGCTAACTTTACAAAGGTGCGAAACCACGATTAAGGATATACGTAGATGAAAAGATGACTTAAATATACCGGTCATAAATCTAATAAATATCAGATGCGTTTTTGCCGCTCGTTATAATCACCGGTCTCATATCGCAGATTAATTTTTCTCTTTGATGAATGCACAAATTGCAACGGAAACTCTCTGTCCGATGTATCGCCATTCTCGGTAATGCGTATCCATGAGCGTTATACGCGAAAGTTTCAAGATACACGTGTAGACCGAGAAGGGAAAATTGATTTCGGTCATCGCCACCTGATTTTTTGCTGGACCCGCTCGTCTCGGTGCACTCTAATTCGATTTTAATACCCGTCTCTAAGAATCGGACGAGCTTGATCTCCTCGACGAGGGAACGTCTCGTCGAGTCATGTACGCAGGAGCCGAGATCAAGAGCGGAATCATCGTGCGCGAAACGTCATCGCGATTAGTTGGAAATAGAGATAATAAGATATAAGAACAATTAAAGTTTAAATGAGAGATATTGATAGTAACAAGGTACTGCGTAAGGAAAATTACAATTAATAATATTTCCTTATTTCAGTTAACAGGAATTGTTATTTGAACTCTTCTATCGACAATTATTAAATAAAATTAGACGTTGTGTGATTGAAATAACAAAAAAATAGTTAACTAATTCGACAGATTTATAAAATACCATTTTATAAAATACTGTAACAAAAGAATCTACGATTAAAATTGACTTCTTCATGAATTTAAACAGTATCATATAAATGAGATAATATCTGATTAATAATCTAAGATAGAGAGAATTTTTTTTATTAACAATAAAGCGAGCGGTTCGTATTTTGAAAAAAATCAGAATACTCCAGTCACGAAGTATATATTGTCATAGATACGCGTTGCTCGAAGTGGCGGCGTGGAAGGGAGCGACCAATGAGAGTGGGAAGGAGTGGGGGGATCAGTGCTCCCACCGTTCCGTCAGACGCGCGCCTGAATTCAGTCGGTCCGCGGAGCGCAAACTGTCAACATTGTGGAGCGTCGACGCTCGCACGAGTGTTTTTGTTTCGCGAGTTTTTTTTATTTTACGGAATCTTTCTCTCGCGTGAATGTGACGTCGATACAATAGTTTCGCAAAAACATTAATACGAAAAATTATTTCACGCGCGCGAAGAGAGGAGAGAAGAAGAACAAACTTCGGCGTCGGTTACATGACTTGACGCGCGGTCGACTTCAGAGAGATACCATCGCCTCACCGGAGTGTTGCGTTCGCGAGTTGCACCGATGTGATAAGCGCGATAAACAAAGCTACGAGGGGGATGATGCCCGAACGGGCCCGTCGGCGAAGCTGGATCGCGCGACGTGAGTGAGAATCGAGATCACGTGCTCGAGTTCAGAAACAACAAGATCGGAGTGTAAACTGTCCGCGTTTTCGCGCGCACCTCGTGTCGCGTATGTGAATACGTTCACGCTTGTGAACGTTCGCTTGTGTTCGTGACGCAGTATCATTGTTGACGCGAAAGTGAATCGAAACAATCAATTGAGAATATCGAACGGCACGTGCCGGATCGACGGAGACGAGAGTGAATTCGCGGATCGAGTAAAGTGATTTATAGCCGTCAATAGTGATCGCCGGTGCGGGCTCCTTGTTGGTGATTAGTGACGGAAAGAATTTTAAGGGAGAGAAAAAAAGAAAAGGAAGAGGAGTCACGCGGTCGACGCGTCAACCAGTCGGTGGAGGTTACGGTTTAGTGTGCTCCAAGGGGAAACCGGAAGCCGCTATATTGGAGAGGAAGCGAGAAAGCGGCGTGCCGCTCTTCTGTGTGCCGCGACAGAGGCGCTCGTCCCAGCCCGAAAACGTGAGTTTTATTGTTTTTTTTATTGTTATGTATATATATACCTTGTATAATCGATGTGTCAGAATGTCAGTTGAAATACTCTACTTTAAGAGATTAAACTGTCCGCGTTTTCGCGCGCACCTCGTGTCGCGTATGTGAATACGTTCACGCTTGTGAACGTTCGCTTGTGTTCGTGACGCAGTATCATTGTTGACGCGAAAGTGAATCGAAACAATCAATTGAGAATATCGAACGGCACGTGCCGGATCGACGGAGACGAGAGTGAATTCGCGGATCGAGTAAAGTGATTTATAGCCGTCAATAGTGATCGCCGGTGCGGGCTCCTTGTTGGTGATTAGTGACGGAAAGAATTTTAAGGGAGAGAAAAAAAGAAAAGGAAGAGGAGTCACGCGGTCGACGCGTCAACCAGTCGGTGGAGGTTACGGTTTAGTGTGCTCCAAGGGGAAACCGGAAGCCGCTATATTGGAGAGGAAGCGAGAAAGCGGCGTGCCGCTCTTCTGTGTGCCGCGACA
>NW_021853684.1:0-310 GCF_003651465.1 Formica exsecta
TCTATGCAATATTATTGGCAAACTTTAATCACTTATAACTCAAAAGCTATTGTAATCTCGATATTTTTGTATTAATATTTTTTACTCCATTTTGCCTCTAGAATACGCTATTAAAATATTGTACGGAGATTGTGAGACACCCTGTATATACAGGATGTCCTAGACCACCCATATACCCCTTTTCTTTAAAAAACTAAGCATTTTAGAGAAAAACGTTTTGAACAAAAATTGTATGGTTTTGAGGGGAACATAAGATAATTTATTCTATCTGTCAGCAATAACAGATGACAGATCAGTACGTGTGTAAATG
>NW_021853685.1:0-1172 GCF_003651465.1 Formica exsecta
ATTACAAGTCGCATATTGCACATGTGGGCACCACTAAAGAAGTTAATGCACTATATTGGGATCAGTGCCTGTAATCGCTCCCAGATCAGTGCAAATAACCGTACTCGGGTTAGTATTGAACTATGCGCTCCAAACATGTGCGTCTGGTAACAAAAAGTTACTAGCCATTGAAACGGAGCGAGTGCACATCAATCGAATTCGCCATATGATAATACCTACCATGAAGGAAGAGTAAGGAGAGTTATCTACCTAGATTGGAAATGGTCACGAAAAATGTTCCGTATGTGGCCAGGTTTGCCAAATGGAATGACTTGGATCAATTCGTCGCCATCTTGAATATTCGTACATATATAGTGTTGTGTTTAGTTGTATTAGGTTGGATGATACACTACTTACTAATTACTACCACAACTAAACGTAACACTATACATATACGAATATTCAAGATGGCGACAAAATGGTCCAAATTATTCCATTTGGCAAACCTGGCCACATAGGGAACATTTTTCGTGACCAATTTTTTTCTTTTCTACACTATCGAGATAATTCTACCGCCGTAGAGTTAGCAGAGAAATTAAATATTTTCTAATTATTTTATATTATATAATTTGGAAATCGCTTGGGGAAGTTTAGGAAAATCATTTTAACATTTAGGAAACAATATTTTTATGAATTTTCAGTTGTTTCACCATCGCTTTCTTATTGGACAATTGTGGTTTTGTCACTTTGTTTTGTTAACAGTTATGATGGAGATTTCGTTTTTGACGATGCTGAAGCTATTGTTAATAACCATGATGTATACGATACAGCAATCTGGGAAATATTTAAAAATGACTTTTGGGGCACTAAATTGTCCCATAAGCAAAGTCATAAATCATATAGACCTTTTACCATCCTGAGTTTCAGGTAAAATATTATTATATACACTATATTAGCCTCTTAATGGAATCATATGTATTATGATGTAAGAAATTGGAAATCATAAATTTTGCGATATAATTATATACTAATTTTACAATAAACTTGCAAAATATCCCAAAATAAATTAGTAATTAGGCATATTAGTTTTTTAATATGCCACTATTCATACTTGATAGTATAGATCAAAAATCCTTTCATTTGTGAATTAACATAGCTGAATTAAATAGTTCTAAATTTTGATTAAATTATAT
>NW_021853686.1:0-249 GCF_003651465.1 Formica exsecta
TTGCAAGAGAATGCAGAAAATTTATTAATCTCTAATGATGTGTTTAAAAATAAAAAATATGAAGATTTGCAAAACAATGCAGAAAACTTATTAACTCCTAATGATGTGTTGGATAATATACAAATTTACGATTCAACTGTGTAAGTAAATGTCAAATTCATTTTTATTAAAAACAAGAAATTAATAATTATAATTTTATTTATTAACAAAAATATGGGTTTGATTGAAGTGATAATATACGATAAAATT
>NW_021853687.1:0-3428 GCF_003651465.1 Formica exsecta
CCGATATGACCGTGTTTTCAAGTTATAGCTTGTTTTATTTTTCAATAGAATTAAGATAATTACGGTTACAGGAAGTGCTTAAAATACTACGTCTAACTTGAATACAGGCTTCAACATGTCTCATCATAGATTGTCTGACTTTTTCAAAAATTCCGGGTATTGCTTGAATTTCCTGGCAACCATCTTCTATCGTTAATAGTACTAACGTACGATACGAATACCTTATCTTCACTGAACACAAGATATGAACCGTATCACTTACAACACAAATAATACGCGTTTATGTTTACAAATTAACAAGACCTTAAGTCCTTTAAATCTTGTACATAAACAGCAAACCGATATCCAAGTATGCTATCTTAACTCTATTGGAAAATAAAACAAGCTATAATTTGAAAACAAGGTCATATCGGACATATGTTTATATGAACTTTTTCTCTTATTTTTGTGTCCTGAATCCCCCAACTTTTTCTCTTATTTTTGTGTCCTGTATCCCCCATTGCAATACTTCCCACTTTTTAGGATACACCCTGTATATCTATGTTATGTTTCAGTAACATATCATTTAAAATATATCGAATGTATAAACGATATATTCAAAGTTGCTGACATAGAGCCGTACCAGAACGTAACATTTATCTATACAATTAATATTACATGTAACATTCATGACACTCGTGTAATATTACATATACGTTTATGTTATATGCTGTGGTTTGCTGGGATATGACAATACATAACATCAAAAGAAATGACAAAAAAGTTTCGTAATATTTATGTAATATTTTCTATATTTCTTCCGTTCAACTAAACTTATTGTTAAATTAAAAATAGTAACATCCTCGATTTTTCTTTAACTGATGATCACAATAACTTATACTAAATACTTTTTTCATAAAATAATAAGATTTTTAGGTTTTTCTGTAATTATATTTTTTTTATAAGTTAATGTACAGTCGTGGTCAATAATGCCTTCCACCTGTAGTCAACTACTATCTGACCCCCAACTACTATCAACTAATCAGTAGTAATTGGTTACAGAAATAACGTCATTTAATCGTCTTTTAAATGTTACTGCGCGCAACATTTCAAAACCTTACAAAAAGATAGTTCATACTTCAGCCACTAGTTCGTTTATTTACCGCTATGCAACGCACGATGCGCCCCATCTCGTATTTGAGTTTCAGTCATGAGAATTATATAAAGCTTGCAAAGAGCAACTGACAGGAGATTAAAAATGTAATTATTCCTTAAGCAAAACAGAAAATCACAATAATATCAAATGACATCAAGATGACATCAAGATGACATCAAAATGACATCATAATGACTTTTGATAGTCATTATGATGTCATTTTGATATTATTATGATTTTCTGTTCTGCTTGGGTTCTATCAGTTTAATTTCTGATGCAATCCCAATATAGGGAATTCAGATATCAGATTGATAGTTTAAAATTTGGGTAGATAAATATCCGAAAAAGTTAAGATCATCCGTTTATATATACAGGGTGCGGCATTTATAGTGACGCGGGCATATTTTTCGGAAACGAAGTGAGATATCAAAAAATGTTTCAGACAAAAGTTGCATGGTTTCGAGGGGGCCACATGATAAAAATATGGATTTGACCTTAAGTGGTCTTTTCAAGGTAAGGTCAATGTGATCGATGTTTTCTTAAATGGAACTCCCTATTTTTTATTACATATTCTTATAGCTTATCCCAAGGGCTTTCCGAAACACTATAACAAAGTATTTTTTATTAAGTACTTTTTGAGCTATTTTATATTTTAATCTGACATATATGATTTTCTGTTCTGCTTGGGTACCTAAACCCCCCCTAGCAAATGAAGTCACAGTCACATCAGAATAGAATCACAATAGAGTCACAAGGTCACAGAAAAATTATGATATTACTAGAAAATTCACTGTGACATTATTCACTGTGACATTATTAAATAGTTGCAATGATATCATTAACTATAGACGCAGTGATATCATCATAATATGACATAAAACGTCACAGAAATGTAACAACAACATTCCAGAAACATTCCATAAACAGTATTCAGTAGACGCTAGTTCGTTCGCTTACCACTATGCGACGCACTATGCGCTCTATTTCGTATTTAAATTTTAGACATGAGAATTGTTGGCTAGGGTAATTTAATCTTAATCTTTATGTTTGTTCCCAGCAGCGACGTTTTTTTGTTTCATAAGAATGTTTCTCTAAAACAAATATATATATAGAGCGCGCTACTGATCTTTCTCTGTCTAGTATTACGTTACATTCTAAGTCTCTATCTCTTAAAAGGAAAAAGGCCATGATAATTACTTCTTAACTTTTGGACAATAATAATAAAATAAAGATCAATTATTCAATGGAAAGAGTACGAGCTCATTAATCATTTATTATCCCATAACGGACAATCTGAGCATTAAACAGAAGCGCATAAGTTTCATAGCCAGTAAATATTAAGAATTATATATAGCTCTTACAGAGTGGCTAATAATATACATATATTAAAGTTGTAATAACTATTCCTATCAGTTTGATTTCTGATTCTAGGATTTGAATCCCAATACAAAGAATTCAGATATTAAACTGATTCTTCAAAAATCGGGTGGATAAATATCTGAATAAATGAAAATCATTTGTATATTGTCTACTTAAAATGTAAAGTCCACTTTCGATAAAAATAATGTTATGAAATAAATTAATTAAATTTAATTATTTTATTATTTACTTAATTACATTGGGCCGTGTTTTTATCATATACATACGAATGTATGTTGGTATATTTTAAAAATACAAGCATATAAACTATATATGTATATTGAGTGAACAAAATTTATTTTTAAAAAACGTATATATGTATAAGACCATTTTATGTGTGCGTCTAAGATGTAAATTGCATCACTGTAACATTTTATTTCACATCACAATGATGTCATAGGGACATCACACTTGTGACAAAGCAGACATTTGCATGTCACCATAACTTCATTGTGATTTCATTATGACATATTCGATTGTCACAGAGCAGTATCATTATGATATCACTGTGATTTTTTTTGCTATGGGGGTAATTATGTATAATCATATATAATTATATATAATCATATATAATTATATAGGGTGTCCGATAATTTTTGACACAACCGAAGATACATTGGTGAAGATAGATTGGCTGAAACTAAGAAGGAAAATCCTGTACCATTTTGCGATTTTCGTAATAATTATTGAGAAATTAATTAAAAAAGATCGACAATTCGCGTGAGTATAAGCGCGCAGTGAGGAGAGACAACCCAAAAGTAGGCGCGCGACAATGTTTTGGGAGGAGCGCTTTACAAATGACAACAGTTACGTTCGAGCGGTACATAATGATGGATTCTTTCTCATCGTGCGGTAATACTCGCGCGAATTGGTC
>NW_021853687.1:3719-5060 GCF_003651465.1 Formica exsecta
AGCGTTTGCCTTTATTTAAGGAGTGGGGGTAAAGATGCACGTAGAAAAGGACATACTCTGTTTCGTGCCCCTTGCGTTCTCTCTCGCTCGCACGTAGCATGACGAAAGAGAGCGCTATGCTCTGTGCGAGCGAGAGAGAACGCAAGGGGCACGAAACAGAGTATGTCCTTTTCTACGTGCATCTTTATCCCCACTCCTTAAATAAAGGCAAACGCTCGGTCTAGATATACTATGTCTATGGTCTAGATATACTATGTCTATAGCCCGTATCAGACTACGCATTGAAAATTGGAGATTGAAGATTAAAGATTGGAATTTGACTAATCAGAACAAAAGGAACTAAAATTTCTTTGTCCTGATTGGTCAAATTTCAATCTTCAATCTCAATCCTCAATCTTCAATGCGTAGTCTGATACGGGCATAACGCAGACATGGAGCGCGGAAACGCGGATTAGCGTAACGCGGAACGAGAGTGAAACCAATCGCGAGCATTCTGCAGTTTTTGTTACGCTCGCGATTGGTTCCCTTCTCGTTCCGCGTTACGCTAATCCGCGTTTCCGCGCTTTATGTAATGGCACCCTCATACTTCGGGTGTGTCAAAAATTATCGGACACCCTGTGTGTAAAACATATATAAGACATATATAATATATATAAGACATTTCTACTTACCATAGTTACAAGAAATTATAATATGCATTTATTTAAACTTAATATTAACCACATTTGATTGACAGCTCTGTCAGGCTGTACGTGTGACGCTTGTATTCTAACATGGCGGCTATTTTAATTGACCAATCAGGAAGCGGAACAAGTTGACGCCCTTCTGATAATCTAGGACTCTGGGTGCGGTCGAGAAAACGCTAGAAGTGCTTCGAAGCGTTTCAAGTACGGTCGATTTAGCATTTGGAAACGTTTCAGCAGTATTAATGACGTCATTGACTACGTTTACACGTCACCCCTAGGTACGTTCGAGAACGTCATCCGTGTGCACACGAGCGTCATTCTACCTTTGTTCAACTTTCAGTAAATAACAAAGATAAAACGACGCTTGGTGCACATGGGTGATGTTCTCGAACGCAGTCCAGCTGCCCATTTGTCATCTAAAATGTCTTAAAAATGTCTCAGAGATATTTAAAATGTTCTTTTTTAGAAAATAACATTACTTGGCGTCGGGACGCTACCGCGTCGCTTGACAAATATACTTTTTTCTCACTTACGGTACGCCGGTTGCGGTTAGTTTGCACGTAGGATTCACAACGGGACCAACATAGGGCCCGTTCCACTTAACGACCGCAACGCTCGCGAGCATCATCTGTCTTTGTTTAACTTTCGGTGAACA
>NW_021853687.1:6415-10848 GCF_003651465.1 Formica exsecta
ACTATGTCTATGACTACGTTTGCACGTCACCCCTAATCGGGTTTAATAACATCCGTAGTTCTAAGGCTAGCCATTGACTACGTTTACACGTCACCCCTAATTGGGTTTAATAACATCCGTAGTTCGAAGGCTGGCCAATCACAGTCATTCCATTCTTCAGAGGAATAGCTGTGATTGGCCAGTTTCACAACTACGGATGTTATTAAACCCGATTAACGATGTTATTAAACCCGATTAACGATGTTATTAAATCCTTACACGGTGCCGTGTAAGAGCCAATTTCACCAAGCTCGGTTAGATTAACCGACGGTTAAAATTAGCAGGGTTCCAACTGAAATGATAAGAATGCTTGGTTTTTCTTCACCTCTATTTTCTGTTGGCCACCCTGCTAATTTGATTATATAGGACTCTACTGTATTATACTGTGATATAAGGGAGTTAGCTGTCTAGTGTTACGTCTCGACAATGCTCTTTTCTTACTATACCTCAGTTAGTGAGAAAAGGATAGCTCTCTATTTTTATAGGGCAACCTGCTTCCACCGGCTATACCCCAGGGACGCCGAGAGCTAGGACTGATCTGGTGGATTCTAGGGGAATGACGTTAGGCACGGAACTAACCTTTTACTAGAGTGATTTTACTGGAAGGACGTCTAGGGCACAGTATGTGCTCAATAGACGAAGGACGTCTAGGGCACAGTATGTGCTCAGTAGACGAAGGGAATTCCGGAAACGAGGTAAAGTGTCGCCGGGGAGAGATGAACTCACAGCAACCGGAGTACAAAGGTTGGACCACAGCCGAGTGACAACAGCAGAATAGCCGCTAAACAAAATCTAAATTTGTCTAGTATTGATAATAATAATAGTAAGAATAATAGGGATGTTTCAATATTTATCTGACCGATTTTCTAAAAATCAGTTCAATATCTGATTTTCCCGGTACGGAAATTGCATCAGAAATTAAACTGATAAAATAATTACAATATTATTAATCGCATTTTGCAGGCATTATATACGCTCATGACAAAAATTTGAATACGGGTATGGATAGTGAATAGCGCACCGCATAGCGGTAAGCAAATAAACTATAACCTTAATACTAGTTACAAAAGGACTTTCTGAAAGATTTCAGAAATATTGCAAATGCAATATTTTAAAAAACATGATACAGGTACATTTCCGAAATATTTCGGATGCAAAGTTACAATTGAAATATTAATGAAATATTTCTGTACCATTTCCGAACATTACAGTATTTCAGCAATATTACATGCCGAGTGGGTATTATTAACTAGATATTATTTAACTAGATATACAATTTAATTACGTATTATTTAAATAGATATATCTTGACAATAATATTTATTAATTTATGTCAATTTTTCCTTTTTTATTATTTTATTAAGAAAAGATAATTAATGTAATTATTTAGCTTACTACAGATATCAGTATTTCGGCTATTTATTAATTTCTTTTTCTATTATTTTGTTAAAAAGTATTAATATAATTTATTGTGATTTACCTAGAAATATCCACACATTTGGATGATGATCATCCAATTTTCTTTTATCATTATACATTATGGAAACTTTCAACTGTATTATTTGTTCTAACTGGATACTTGTACACACTTACTTTTGAAGCTTTCGATAATCACGTTTTTTCAAAATAATTCAAAAATTCCTTTAACTTCTCATTCGTCAGGGTTTTTGTCTTTACAAGTATTACATAATATACGATAAGCTTGAGTAAAATATTGTTCTGGCAGCAATGGTATTGTCATTGCCATAGATAATATGATGTTCGAAGAATTACATAAACCTAAATGATTCCATTTTCTTTGTAAAATCTGCAATAGAAAGTGTTAATAATTTTTCCAATAATACAATTAATAATTACTGATTATAAATAAAAAAAAATTGTGAATTATACTAAAAGATACTTGGTTTAGATGGAACCAGCATCCATGTACAGTAGCATTTGGAAAATATTTTTGCATTGCATTCATCGCTGCACATTTATAATCTGTTATGATAAATTTTATGTTCATTAGCAGACTAGGCACAAATTCTATTACTTTTGACTAAATTTCTTCATAAAGAGTTAATTATTAGTTGAAATATGGTTTTGAAAAATGACGGGACGTCACACTAGTATTACATAGAAGTCTGTGCTTACTACTACATTTGTACTTACTACTTCTTGTACCCGGCATAACGCGTGCATATGTATGCATAAATTATTGTCTGATTTTTTAAAACGTCATCATTGATTGATGCCACCATTTTATATCAAACCAATCGAAAATTGGACGAGATTGGCCAGACCATAGACATAGTATATCTAGACCGAGCGTTTGCCTTTATTTAAGGAATGGTGGCCGATGCCCACGTAGAAAAGGACATACTCTGTTTCGTGCCCCTTGCGTTCTCTCTCGCTCGCACGTAGCATGACGAAAGAGAGCGCTATGCTCTGTGCGAGCGAGAGAGAACGCAAGGGGCACGAAACAGAGTATGTCCTTTTCTACGTGGGCATCGGCCCCCACTCCTCAACACTCGGTCTAGATATACTATGGCTGCGGTCCGAAATACGTTCGCAGCGCTATTAGCGCGCTGCCAGCTATAGTGCACGTGACGTAAACTATAGATTTTCAGAATAAAGGCAAACGCTCGGTCTAGATATACTATGTCTATGGTCTAGATATACTATGTCTATGGGCCAGACTCTTATTTCTAGGGACTAGTTCCAACTGACAACGTGTCGGGTTCGGACGAGTTTTTGCGTGCTGCGTATGTCCTTTGTCTGGACCTTTTTTTGGACTCCCCCCTCTCTTAGAGAAGTTTTGCTTATATTCTACAAACCCATAAGAAACAATGGTGTATGGGCGACTAATGCCCAACCAGCCATAAAAGAAAGAAGAAGAAGAAGAAGCATATCACAAGTTTTGACTCAAAGATGCAAATCATTATCATCGATGTGTTTTTCGCCATATCCATCGATTTTGTTACCACATATTTTGCTTTTGCATGATCCTTGTATTTTCAAACTATACAAGTTTTCATCCACTGTCAAATGTACATTCGCTCTCTTGAATACAAAGGCACAGAGAAATATGTTGTTGCCATAAAGCAATGCTTATGATGTCTGTCCATACACCTTTAGTTAAAATATATTTTTTTCGTCTCCCATACTGAACTGTAGCATTCGGCTTCATTGCATCCCATTCTTCTTCTGCCAGAATCAAATCAAATTCCAACAATGGTGCCAAACATGTATTGTTGTTGAAGTCCGCTGAGTCTGTTCCATCTGTTCCATCACTGATTGCAGAATCATTGACAGAATTTGAGTTATCAATGTATTCGGTATCACGAACACCCTTGCTTGTGCTATTACTAACAACGATTCCTAATTCGTCTCTTGCTTTAGTAACAATACCTCGTCGATCTTCTCGAACAGCTATGTAGACATCATGTGCAGTCCACTTGCCATTCAGTTCTATACTCATATCTATCCACACTTTCGACGAGTACGAAAGATCATTTGTGGTAAAGTGTGTAGCAAAATTTTTAAACACGTGGACAACATCTTCCACAGAAACCTTTGCCACACAACGCAATTCCTTTATCTCTTGGCACTGGTCTTGAATTATCTCTAAAATAGATTTCAACTTGTTGTTCAATTCGACATAATTGATATCACTGCTTGGTCGCCACGATGTTCTAATATCATCAATTGAAAGGGACATCGCTTTCAGTTCATCTTTCGTCTTTTGCCTTTGTAGATTATTCTCATCAAGAAATTCCTCCGATTGTTGCATCGCGTGTACATTTACATCTTTGAGCAAAACTATTGGAATATTAGACCAATCTTGTCGTTTGTTTTTGTTTCCGATTTATTATCAATTTCAGTTTCTTCATCTGGTTTAGTAAGAGACAAAATTTCTCTTACTTCTCTTGAATTACCCTTAGGCCGATATTACATTTGTCGTACGACAAACTTTTTATCTATAATATCTTTTTATCTTTTTATCTTTTTATTTATAAGCGCATTGATTAGCTAATATCTAGAGACTCAAGAAAGTTTCTATTTTGCAGCCAATCAATATGCTTAAAAAGTTTGTCGTACGACAAATGTAATATTAGCCTTAGCCCTTAATAAAGATAATAGCCAAAAAAGTTCGTTGCCGCCCGCGGGCGGGAACGGACGTGTTCAGACACGTTACGCGTTTGTCCTTTGGATCATGTTTTTGAGTTTTATCTTCCCCTTCTAAAGAGGAATCCTTTCTAATTGTTCACTTAATCCTTCTCATCTGGCCGTGTGGTGGGTAATTAATTTGTGCCAATCAAACAAAGAAGAAGAAGATAATAGCTAGGTTGTGATAGCCGGTCGTAACGGTGTGTTTTTTTAGTATAATATATTTTTTTGGAGAGATAGAT
>NW_021853687.1:11854-45525 GCF_003651465.1 Formica exsecta
GCCCCCACTCCTTAAATAAAGGCCAAAGCTCGGTATAGATATACTATGTCTATGGTCTAGATATACTATGTCTATGGGCCAGACTCTTATTTCTAGGGACTAGTTCCAACTGACAACGTGTCGGGTTCGGACGTGTTTTTGCGTGCTGCGTATGTCCTTTGTCTGGACCTTTTTTTGGACTCCCCCCTCTCTTAGAGAAGTTTTGCTTATATTCTACAAACCCATAAGAAACAATGGTGTATGGGCGACTAATGCCCAACCAGCCATAAAAGAAAGAAGAAGAAGAAGAAGTATTTCTAGGGACTCTATATGCCTATATGTCTATGATCGTTTCGTTTCGGCCATTTTGATTCACTCTCTGTCGCGCTTTGGACAATATGACGTGTGACGTTTCAAGTGTAACGTTGCGCGTCGTTGCACGCGGATAGAGCGTTGAGAGAAAACCAGAGAGAAAGGATAAAAGTGATAAATTTTATCTGGAGTGAATAATATTATCTCGTTCCTTTTTTTTCCTTTTTTTTTTTTTTTTGGAGTACACGTCGGTTCTATTCGCGGTAATTCGACGACGTGAAATTGCGATAGCGACGCGCCACGAATAGGGGGGGAGACGGCCATCTCTAAGCGATTCTGATATTTTTTCTTCCACGGTATGTCAGAGGGAGAGGCGTTGCCGCAGAAGAAGCAAGCGCAGCAGCAGCCGTTTCATCCGCAGCAACAGCAGCAGCATCATATCGGAGCAGGCCCGATGGCGAATATGGCATGGCAGTATCCGCCGAATAACATGCACAACATGTTTCCTCCGTACCCGGGGTGAGTCGTTAAAACGGCAGCGATTAGAAGCGTCTCGGAGCTTGAGAATTTCGCCATCGAGTCGGCCATTTCGCTATTCGAAATTGCATACATATATGTACCGAGTCTTTCACAATCAGCGTAATAAAGAAAATTTCATTTCGTTTTAAGTTTTCCAAATGTTTCTGTTAAGAATATTTATATTTACAACGAGTGTAACATGAGAAGCCTCAGATATATGTATTCATAGAAGGATGTTTCATGTCGAGCATGAAGGTCGCGTATGTGTCGTAATACAAAGTTCAATTTTGTGCTTTTGACTTTGAAGTAAGATTTTAAAAAATAAGTATACATTTATGATATACATGATCTTCCGATACGATACAATAAATTGACAGAAAAGAGATATGTGGCGTCATAGCTTGAGATGAATCATCCTGTATATGCATTATTGCGGGAATTTTTGTAATGACCTCATTTTTCTGGAGCAAAGTTTTGTTTTGATCATAAACTATTATATCGATATTATTTATAACAGTTTTGAGAATCTTGTATTTGATATCTTTAATATAAAGCTGTAAATGCTATGGAATTGTTATAAATATCAGAGTTACATATTTGCAATTTAATTAATTTTGCAAAATGTCTTTTTCAGGCAAATGTATAGTCCAGGGTATCAAGGCGTGCAGCATCAGGGGTTCAATTATTATCATACAATGATGCCGGGATATGGTCAGACTTTTAATCCACAGCAGCTACAGCAGCAGCAACAACATCACCAACAGCAACAACAACACCAACAGCAGCAGCAACAACAACAGCAGCAGCAGCAACAACAGCAGCAGCAGCATCAGGGGAATAACCAAACGAAGCAGCAGTTACATCAACAACCTCCCATACCTGGTACTCCCATGGCTTTAGATGATGATTCTGATCTTCCTCCATTGCCTCCTGGTCCACCACCAGCGGTTCAACCAACTCAACAGCATAACAATCATGTTCAACAACAATCGATGGCTTATTCATCAGGATTGATGTATTCATTTCCCTATGGTAATTGGAATGGAATGCACAATGATACTTCTCGTTAGTACCATTCATACCTTTTTAACAATAAACAGAGATAGGCAAACATTGTATTTATGCGTGGGACAAAAAATTCATTACATTATTAAATAATTATATTAAAAAATACTTGTTATTTTAGTTTAACATACTTATAATAATATAAATAATTTAGATTATATATAGAATGTTTAAGAAATAGCTTGTAAAAAATATTGGTATATAATAATCAAAGCGCAAACAAATAGTACAGAAACCAATGGAAGAATGACTTTTAAAATTTGTTTATATGACCTATCATATAACATGACCTATCAATGTTTACTGTTGCCATTGGGAAACATTTCTAAAAGTGTTTATTTACTTTGCCAATCCGTATTTGCCCATCTCTGTAACACATCTTTTCAAATATACAGTCCTATATTATGTATTAATGTGTTGTAGAATACACAAGCGGACAAATCCGTTTCAACTTGCCAAATAAGAAAACTGGTCTCGGATATACGCCTTCCAGCAATAGCGGCGCCGCGAAGAAAAAACGTAAGCGGAACAAAAATTTAGCAGCTCAATTCAACAATAGCTTTCAGGGAAACGCTTCGACGAACAGTCCTAATTTCATACCTAACGGACCTAACGCAAAGCCGACGGAACTGCCGCCGCTGCCTCCTGCGCAGTGTGAAGTGGCGGCTCCTCCGCCGCCTAGCGAAGAGCCACCTGGTCCTGTTGCACCCGTTACCACGGCAGCTAATAACGCGGTTCCCAGCGCCGGCGCTGCTACTTCCATTGCGGTCATTCCCAGTCCGGTTGGGGATTGGCCCGACAGTCTGAAAAATTACGTGAACCGATGCTACGAAAAATGTAAGACGGCGGTCGACAAGGATCAGGTTGAAATTATATTGAAAGGAAAAATCACACGCGCCGCGAACGATGGCTCGCTCTGGGTAAAGGACTGGGACAAGGAGCCCCTGCCCAGCATCCACAGCGAACGCATGACTATGACGATCAAGCCTCAGAAGCCGGCGTTAAAGCTGGCGAATCCTCTGGCGAGCCCACTGGTCAATGGTCAACAGGGAGGCCTGCGCAAGCCCGGTCTCTCCAGCTCGCTCGGGGCTCGGCTTGGCGCGCGTCTCTCTGTGACACACAGCAGGCGGTCGAGGACTAGGTCGAAGTCGAGATCTAGATCTAGGTCAAGATCAAGATCAAGATCTAAGTCAAGGTCGCGGTCCCATTCGCGGTCGCGCTCGAGATCGAGGTCAAGGTCGACGCGGTCGCGCACACGTAGTCCGCCGTCACGCAGATACAACAGGCGTAGCACATCCTCATCGTCGAATATTAGTGATCGAGAGCACGAATACAAGACGCTCAAAATGAAAAAATCCGCGCGCAGCAACAATAAGGCGAATCACGGCAATAAGAAGAACAAGAAGACTAAGCAGGCTAAGTCACATTTCTATTCCGAATTTGGTTTAGCTACAGGCAATACAGACGAGCTAGGCACCAAGGAGAAGCTGCAGCAGCGTGCTGCCAGATTCAACGACGGCATTTCCAGGACAGTGGTCAGCAGCACCGTTATTAGAGACGACCCAAATGCGGACTTTGACTTTACCGGACTCCATATCGTTGGCACGTGCAAGGATCTAGAAAAGCCTTATTTGCGTCTCACATCGGTACGTGGATATTTAAAATTATTTGTATTATTTTTACAATTAATATAACATAAAGTACCTTGTTTTGAAAGTTTAGATAAAATTGATTGTGTTATATTTATGCACATCGAATTTTAATGCAGTTTGCAGTTACATATTTTCATGACCAAATTATAATATCGTTACAGGCTCCTGCTCCTTCTGCAGTTCGACCGGTAAGTGTACTTCAAAATTCTTTGGCCCATGTCAAGAAACGTTGGCTAGCCGAGCAGGACTACAGATATGCTTGCGATCAACTGAAATCCATCCGACAAGATCTTACCGTGCAAGGTATCAGGGACTCGTTTACAGTTCATGTATACGAAACTCACGCCCGTGTAGCTTTAGAACGTGGCGACCACGAAGAATTTAATCAGTGTCAGACGCAGTTGAAAATGCTGTATCAGGATCTCGGTGGCGAAAACCGATGCGAATTTATCGCTTATCGGATATTGTATTACATCTTTACGAAGAATACTCAAGGTTAGTAACGAGATTAATAATACGAAAAATTCCAATACCTTCTGAAGTTAAATCGCACGATATATTAAACTATCCGTTATAAAAATATTATGCGCTAATATTTTTGATTTCAGACTTAACGACGATTTTAGCAGCTCTTTCAGCAGAAGATAAAAACGACGAGTGTATAAAACATGCTTTGAAAATACGCTCGGCATGGTGGTTGGGTAATTTTCATGCTTTCTTCAAGCTATATAGAACGGCACCGTGTATGTCTGCCTTCTTGATGGATTGGTTTGTCGCGAGAGAACGAAAGAAAGCATTGAAATTTATGATAAAGTCGTACGTATTACATATTTATTATTACAATTCTCTGAATATATGTTTAAGTGCAACTATTATTTTTAGGAAATTGTCATTTTTTAAGGGAGTTGTACACTTTGTTCAATTTATCAAAATGATTTGATTTTTAACTATTGAGTTTAATTTTGCTATTAAATGTTGTTCATTTTAGTTAAATTTTCAATTTTATTTTTTTGCGGACTTCTTTTTTTTAAATATTTTTCTTTTAATTAAAAACAAAAATTAGAACAAAAAATTGGAAGAATAGGTTAGAATTATAATGTATGATTTTATCATTTCATAAAAAATGTACAATCTCTTAATCGATTTTCAAGATGACAGCTTGTTTTCACACATATTTTTGAAAAATATAGTTTATTTTATTTTATTTTCTTTGCAACAAATGCAAATTTATGATTTTTTTCTTGTTTTTTGCTTTTGCTTTCTAAAATAAATCTTGTTTGATGTTATTATAACTTATCGAAAGATATACAGAGTGTTCCAGGTCAGGTCAATGAAACTTCAGAGTCTTATAGGAAATTGAACTTGGAACAAAAAAATTTCTATAAACATAGTCCGGAAACGCTTCGTTAAAAAGTTATAGCTAATAAACTCTCTGTAAGTAATTAGTTATGATCAAAATTTAATAACAACATTTTTCTGTTTGCATTTGCAATGTTTGCACTACGGATATAGTGTTTACACAAAGTTCATCGAAAGATGGTTTTTTTCAAGTTTCTGCTTTTTTCGTTGTTCTAAGTCTTCTTATTTTCATTTAAACGCCTTATCAGAATTAATTTAGAATTTGTTATTTAATTATTCATGAGATTTATTTCGTTACTTTTCTCAAATGGATCAAGAATTTTTTACGTTATTTTTAAAAATCATCAAAAAAAGTGATTTTTCGAAGTTTATTAGCTATAATTTTTTAACGAAACGTTTCCGGATCTATACTTATTGGAACTTTTTTGTTTCAAATTTAATTTCCTATAAGACCCTGAAGCTTCATTGACCTGATCTGGAATATCTTGTATAGTTGAAAAAGTATATTGAAGTTTGATCAATATACTTTTTATATATATTTTTAAAATAATATTGATTTATCTTGAAACGTTTCATTAAATGCAATTCTAGTGCCACGCTTTAACCAGTGATATCTATCGAGAATTGTGGATCATGAATTATAATTGCAGATTTTTGTTACAGGACATCGTAGCCCAAAGTTAATAATTGCATATTTAATTGTGTTCTATGTATTCACTACAACATTGTCATTTGCAGCTATTGTCTAACGTTTGCATTTCTTCTGCTGTTTAGCTACCGGCAAAATTTGGCGGTTCATTTCGTCGTAGCGGAATTGGCCTTTGAGTCTTTGGACAAGTTTTATGAATTTGTCAGTGAGTTCGGCTTGGTTTACGCTGATCTCGTTCGTCAGCAAATCGACTGCAAGGCAAGCAGTGGTAGTCTAGGTAGTTGGTAGAAGCCAAACTCTACTCTCCTACCTTTATCTCTCATGGCGGAAGATAACTTAGCACGCGAAAGAAAAGGGCCACACATACATACACACACACGTGTGCATACATGCATAATAAATATCTCACGTGTGCGTCGCATTATGTGTATATGCATATGTTTCGGACATACGTGCACTTGTGTGACGCATATGCATATATATATATATATATTTACATAAATATCTTCCATTTCACTGGTACACGTATCTCAATGTGTACATTTTCCTCGCTCTTGGAAGCCCTACGTATGCTGGCTCTATCTTTCGCAAACTATCTTCAAATCATCGTCCCACATCACAGTTTTATCATCGTCGGGCACAAAATCGAAAGCTTGGAACTTCGACTACAGCTCCGACTGTGAATTTGTACATATGTATACGCTCCTTCGTTCGCGGTTTTCCCCTCCACGCGCACGTGTATATAATCACAAGAGGACATATAAGTGGATCGCTTTGCCGGGGACCCGTGGAAATTGTACAAAATCCGGATGGATCGCGTGTTTCCATTAATCCGGCGCTACCTCACTAAAAAGATTAAATGAAAAAAAAAAATCTCTTTATAAATTTACATAAATATCTTCCATTTCACTGGTACACGTATCTCAATGTGTACATTTTCCTCGCTCTTGGAAGCCCTACGTATGCTGGCTCTATCTTTCGCAAACTATCTTCAAATCATCGTCCCACATCACAGTTTTATCATCGTCGGGCACAAAATCGAAAGCTTGGAACTTCGACTACAGCTCCGACTGTGAATTTGTACATATGTATACGCTCCTTCGTTCGCGGTTTTCCCCTCCACGCGCACGTGTATATAATCACAAGAGGACATATAAGTGGATCGCTTTGCCGGGGACCCGTGGAAATTGTACAAAATCCGGATGGATCGCGTGTTTCCATTAATCCGGCGCTACCTCACTAAAAAGATTAAATGAAAAAAAAAAATCTCTTTATAATACATGTCGAGAATCGTGTTTACAACATGATAGGATTTGCGGTCTTCGCAAAAGAAAAAAAAAATCAATTTTTTTCTTGCTTGTTCTCGGCTTGGAACGATTCGTTGATAAGAAACACGAATCGGTCTCTCCTTTCCAATCATTCGTTAGCGTGATGCGCAAGCACACACGCTTCACTGCCACAGTGCTCGATCGATTTTCCAAGTATTCTTTTAAGTATTACTGCACGAACAAAACCTGTAGCTGCCCCAGCCAAATCGCAATACAAACATCTCTTTCTTTGAAAAGAAGAGAGTTTCAAAGAGAATGTGGATAAGAAATCCATTTCACAAATCTGAAGACTCGAATCGCGTTCAAGGAGAACACCCCGCGGTGACTATGTTCATGCCATTTGTGTTCGTGAGAGACGTTCTTTTCGATCAATGATGAAGCAGTGTTCCTGATCGCGCGATAAGTGCCATTTTTCGAACAAGATCAAAGAAGAGGACACCGATAGATCTGACGGAAAGGAAAAGGAAAGAAAATGGCAGGATCGTTTGCTAAAACATTTTTTTGACTCAATTCTTTCGAATATGATTACTTGTGGATGAACAATATGTCGATTCGAGAAGACGATGTCTAAGTTAAGGATGAAGGCAGAAGACCGAAGGCAGAAAACCTGGGAGACCTGCTGCACGCCTCACGCGACAAGCGGCATGTCATTTTTAATTCTCCAATCGAGTGTAGGTAGTTTTGTAATTAATTTCATTTGCATAATTAATATTTTAACTAGTGTCCATGTGCCGTGCGTGAGACAACGATGGACTCCTTTCCGCGTTAGAGTCATCTTTTCTTTGCTGGACTTTGCCAAGTGATCGAGACGCTCTTATTTATCGTTTTCGCGCGCATGGAAGATGCATCAGCCGCGTTATTATACGGATTCGGAAAGGGGATGATTCATTGTACAATATTTTACTTTGGATATACTATGTTGTGCATAATAAATTATTTAATTTTCTGACGTTATACTCCTCATTTATGTCGCATTGTACTATAAACCTAGCGCACTTTTAGAGGAGACATAAATTGCGACTCGTTTTGTTCACTTCGCTTCGCTAATAATAAATATCTTAGTCTTTCATATTGCGTCAAAGCAATTGCATATCGCGACCGACATTCACACTGTCGTTGCTAATTATAACCGCCATCGATCAATAAAATAATTTAAATGTTAAATAATTTAACAATTCACACGAGAAGAGAGAGAGAGACAACATAGAACATTTAAAGTATATATAAAACAGTAAACGAGAAAACGTCATTTTTTTCAATGTCTATCTTCTAATCATTAGATAATATTACGGCTCCTCTCACTGCAGCTATATCGTTACATTACAACATTGGAAGCGAACATGTGACTCATACATGTGATGCATAGACATCTTATGTCTATGATGTGATGTATCGAAGGAATATATTATTCTCGATATTATGTATTTAACAGAGTGGACTTGTAAAATTCACTGAAGACCTTTCGACCCTTAAAATTAAAAGCTGTGAATTTCAATCGATTGTCGCAAAATTCGCTTTCGCTCAAGATTCAGAATTAGCAGAAAGAAACATTACTTATAAATATAGAATTTCAAAAAGAAAAAAAATTCGATATATTTTTACTAGTCCATTCTATTGATTACATGTAAAATGGGGGCAATTTATACAATTGTTCGCTTCTGACGCTTCTAATAGAAATCGTAAATACTTTTCAAATAATTTAACGTAATTCGATACGTGATTTTATTCTATTCGTGTAATGATGCGAACATAAACCGTGTCTGCATCTTTGATGCAAATTGTAGCCTCGTATTGGGAAATACGGTTATAAATCACGTCGTTACATTTTATCTCACAATTTTCAAAGACCTCTACAATATATTCAAGACGCACATAACGTGTCATTAACCGTGAATTAACCCGTTAACGCTCGGAGTAACCTGATATCAAGGGACACATTCTGACAAAATATCGAGTATGTTTTTTCAATTTGAACAATCTAATTACATACTATCGTTATTCGATAATATTTTAATAATATAAGGCTCCGTTGTTTTACCGCGAATTTTCTTTTGAAAACCAAGTTCTCAATGCCATATAAAAAAAAATTCTGGGCGTTAACGGATTAATAATTTCTCGTGCACGTAACAAGTAGGAACAGATCGCGCGGAAGAGATCAACGCCAATATGAATTCACGTGCGCGTCGGCGTCGAGTCGCGAGCTATACAGTGTGTAAATAGCCTTACGGTGTAAATATATTAATAGCGTCTCTCTAAAACGATACCATCTTTGTGTACATATCTGATTGATAGCTGATCGCGATAACACATTAATTCACTTAAATATTAATCAAATAAAAAAAAGTGTTAACTATACGGTACAGTGAAATAATGCAGTCCTTGGTAGAAATGAAAGGTTAGTGATGATCGGTAGCGCGAACCGATTGACTGCGATGATCGGATGGAAGGGTGGGAGGAGGGAGGGAGAGACGGAGGATCCGTTTATACGGAAAGGGACACGAAACTGTTATACTGGGTGATGTTGCGTTTCAGAATGTCGGCGCACGGGCCTAAGACCCGCTCGAACCGTGCCCGATCCAGTTTCACGCATTTCAACGGACCCCTGGCAACTACGGTCGCTGCTCGTGGCCTGTCCAGCAACAGTGCTATTTCCCCTATATCGGAAAAAAAAGTTCCTGTCATTGAACGAATCGAGTTTCGCTTTTTTTGCATAAAGTTGATTATATGGATGCATTATAGATTATTAATATTCCGACAGTTGATATTTTTCTAAGCGATATTAAGTTATTATTGTGAAATGACCATAGTATATGTGCTAAATTTTCCATCCTATAATCAATTCTCGATGTTATCTCAGATATCTGCTCCGATCCTTATCTTACCAAAATAATCGGATGGCCCTAAACGGCCAACCTCCGCGGGTTCGTCTCCTTCCGAGCGTTGCTGAAGAACCACCGCAGTTCCCTCAACAATTATATAAAAGTCCTCTCCCGGCTCACCCTGTCGGACTATCGTTTCGCCGTCATCGAATGCTACCGGCTCCAGAGCGTCCGCTACCGTGAGCCTTTCCCACTTATCCAATGACTCTGTGCAAAGAGAAAATATCAATAATAGTCTTTTCTTTGACAAGAAAATTTTATCTCCATTTTATGTAATTTCATATCCCTTACAAATAACATAAAAAATAATCTTTGCTATTTTAAAGAAATGAAGAATTTTATGTGCAAAGTCAGAAAATTCAATCATCTTTAGAATTTTGATAGAAATTCATTCATAATAATGGATAATAATTTTTAGGAGACGAAGATGCTGAAAGAATGAAGTTAACTCACCTAAAATTGAAACTCTTGAGAGAAACTCCTCGTACATTTTTCGTTTTCTTATAGTAGAACCCATGAGAATTCTGCGGTAAGAGTCTCTGTCGATGCCCCAAAGCTTCACATCGGTTTTCGCTCTAACTGTGGCGGCACGTGGAGTTCCGTAGATTAACGCGAGCTCGCCAAAGCTACCACCCTCGCCGATCGTCGTTGCCAGTTCACCATTAACGAATATCTCAACTTCCCCTTGATCGATCACGTAAAAGTTGTCACCTTCGTCGCCTTGAAAGACACATACCGCTCATTTATTCTATAAGTCAATGGTAAGCCGACACAAAATAGAAGTATACACAAGCAGGTGCTCGATCAGCAGCATGTACCTTGACGAATAATCGCCTCGCCGGGCAGGAAGGTCACGGGGAACATCGCGTCGAATATATCGGAGCGCTCGTTTTCGTCCAGGTGCGCGAAAAGCACGTTCTTGGCGATAGCCTTACTTAGAGCAGCCATAGTTTTATAGTCTTTAGGTACGACTTTCTTGACGTAACTGGTAGCATCCTCTTCGGAGACCGGCTCCGCCGAGATTCCACCTCGTCGCCGCGGCACCTGCGGGCCCTGTTGGCCCGCGGGCATGTCCTCCGTATCCTCCGGACTCGTCGCGATCTGTTGCTTGGCATCGTGAGCTTGTTCCTGCAGATAAACGAGATAAAATCTCAGATAAGAGTGTAAGTCTCCTAAATATAATAAATATAGCGGCAAATTTTTAATTATAACGTCGACACGCAATCATTTGATATCAGTAGTTTCTGAAAGATAAATAATTAAGAGTGAAAATCACCATTGTGAAATAATTAAAGTGAAGTGTGGTTTATTCGCGGTGAAATTTATCTTTATATAATGATTTTTGCACATATTAAGGCAACGCAATGTTTTTTTTTACATTAGCATGTTCAAATTAATTATAACTCACGTCAATGTGGGCGTTTGCATATTATTATTATTTAATCTAAATTCAGTATCACGCTGCGTGTCGTGGAAATCACAATCACGAGATACTATCATATAAGATATATAGTATAAAAGATTACGGTAATTACATTTGGCATATATTAATATAATTAATTCAATTCGTTCTAGTCTAATTAGCTTTTCTCGATCTTGAAATATTAACTACATACGAAAACCGAAAAATTTCTCATTGTCAGTCCTAATTAAAATAAAATTAATTCATAAAGATGATATGTGTATACTCTTACGAGAATTGGTTATCGATCGACGTGATAAATAATATAAAAATTCATCTTGGCAGCATCGAGCGGACAATAAATCAACAGCTACCAGCACTATACATTCTTAAAATCGTCTATTCTATGCTATATTTCAAATATCTCTCTGAATTTGATATACATATATAAATATATTTTTATATTATATACAGGGTGTCTATCCAAAGTTTGTAAAAAAATTCCCTGAGAATTCTTTGATTTTTTAGATAATTTGTTCAAAATTCCAGGTAAAATCAGAGAATTTTTAGATGGAACTTTTTAAAATAAGTTTCTTTTTTGTGTGCGTTTTCTAATATTTTTCACTTATACAAAGGAAAAATAAACCACCTAAATTTAAAATATTAAATTTAGAAATGTACTGTAAACAACTGAATGACTTTTGTAAGATAAGCATTTTTCATTTGCATAACATTTTCATTTTCTATCATTAATTGTAAGAATTACAATAAAAAATGTATATTCAGTATTGTGTATTCAGTATTTTTTGCTATGACAATGAACATATAATCAAAAAGAGAACGATATATATTTATAATATATTTTAAACATATAAGTCATAATTGTTGGCCAATTAGATTGCCGATGCTTGCAATGTAAGAACAAAATGATCAAAGAGAGAATTATTGAAAAAATTCCTCGAGTTCGAATAAAATTCCATGAGAATTCCCTAATCTTTCAAAGTAAAAACGAAATCCCTGAGAATTCCAGGTTTTTTCAGGGAGTAGACACTCTGTATATAATATAGAATATATTTACTATTAATTAAAAAAAAAAAAAAAAAAAGATGGAACTTTTTAAAATAAGTTTCTTTTTTGTGTGCGTTTTCTAATATTTTTCACTTATACAAAGGAAAAATAAACCACCTAAATTTAAAATATTAAATTTAGAAATGTACTGTAAACAACTGAATGACTTTTGTAAGATAAGCATTTTTCATTTGCATAACATTTTCATTTTCTATCATTAATTGTAAGAATTACAATAAAAAATGTATATTCAGTATTGTGTATTCAGTATTTTTTGCTATGACAATGAACATATAATCAAAAAGAGAACGATATATATTTATAAAAAAAAAAAAAGCCAGACTGTTGCCGTCGATCCATCGCAATAATCAGAGCGATGCGTGGAAACAACCACGTGTTAAGGTCACCGCAGGTAAACGCACATTCGAGTTTCGTCGGTATTGGCGTGGGGTGTAATCGTTAAAAAAAGCGGAGCGCAAATTAATAATTCATTAACCACGAACGTCCAGCTCCATACTCGACATTCGAGACGCCTCACGTGTATATGTATGTGTTTATCCCGTACAAAATTGCCGTAAAATTATAAATTATATAGGTCTTTAGATATATTATACCATCGCATTTATACGAGCGATGCGCATCATCGGGGTGAGAGACGCAAGCGAATAATGCCATAGGTCAGTTGGCGTTTTCACGCACGAACGCGTCGTCTCTCTTCGTGGCTCATGACGTCGAGTATGCGGCGTGTATGTGTTGCGTAAACGGGAATATTCAAATCAGCGCGATTCGCATTTCTCCTTTCAATTACCGTAATAATGCGCAGCGCACGCTAATGTATACAAGACGACCCGCGCCTCGACGGACGTCCCGAACGCGATTATTATGCATACCCTGAATTTTAGCTGACTTATACTTTGCATTTGTAACATAAACACATTTGTAAATGTAATGTATAGATGGATTAGAAAAAAAGGATATTGACAAGACTTTATCAAAGACTTTAGCAAAGCTGAGAGCTAGCGTGTAACTTTCGGGTATTATTTATTTAATTTTTGTCGAATGTTTATTAAATTATACAGGGTGTTTCAGATCAGGTCAATGAAATTTCTGACTCTTATAGAAAATATCTTATAGGAAATTAAATTTAGAAAACAAAAAAGTTCCCATAAACATAGGTTCGGACACGCTTCGTTAAAAAGTTATAGCTAAACTTCGAAAAATCACGTTTTTTGATGATTTTTAAAAATAACTTCAAAACCCTTCATTTAAAAAAAGGAACGAAATAAATCTGATGGGTAATTAAATAACAAACCCTAAATTACACCAAGTTCATTTATTTCTGATAAGGGGTTCAAAAGAAAATAAGCTCAAAACGACGAAAAAAGCAGAAACTTGAAAAAACCATCTTCCGATGGTCTTTGTGTAAACACTATATTCGTAGTGCAAACATTGTAAATGCAAACATAAAAATGTTCTTATCAAATTTTGATCATAACTAATTACTCACAGAGAATTTATTAATTATAACTTTTTAACGAAGCGTTTACGGACCTATGTTTATAGGAACTTTTTTGTTCCAAATTCACTTTCCTATAAGACCCTGAAATTTCATTGATCTAATTTGGAACACCCTGTATATATAATTTTCAACTTCTTTGAAAATTAAGATATATATTAAATATAGAATAATTATAAAAATAAGATGATCGACTTCACTATTAAATTCTCTTCGATTTCTTTTAGTCCATCTATTTTTTACAAAAAAAGAGCTTCATTACAGTATTATTATTTAAATGTCAGTAATTGAGTTAAATTTCTTTCCTTTAGAAGGAAAGAAATTTGATCGAGCTTCAGCTTTATAAATAAATTACCATCACTAATCGCTCGATTTACGAATAGCAATTATTGATACAAGGAACTCGGTCGCGATTCGCTAATGATCGTTTAACGTAATGCGAACGCCGCTTCTAATGAATCCATAAAACCTAACGATCCGATAAATCTTCATCGTTCGTTTTCGGTTCCAAAGATGTGTCCAAGCAACTTGCGTCTGTTACGCATTAAAAATAGAATATGAGAATTTCATTTAGTGAAATTATTTAACATATATCAAACGAATTATCATATCTTTTGGAATCGTTACCGCTCATTTGTACGTGTGTGTATTACATGCAATGAAATTTTAGACAATCTATAAATCTGTATAGAATTCTTTCTCTCTTTACAACTTTTTATACGCTAAATTAATTAATATAAGTGAAACAGATTGAGAAGAAATATTACGTTACATCGCGGTTCAACTTACAATTACGTGTATAAAAAATTTTCAATTATAATATACAAATTAAATCGATTTCTCTCTCTGTCTTTTTATCTTCAATCATCGAGGTTTATTATTATTACAGATTACGTGCATGTATATACAGTAATCTAATAAAGGCTCGTTATGTCATTGCTATCATAAACAGCGTATATATAACTGAAGTTTTGAATCGTGGATCGCAATCTTATTAAATCTGTCAGTTTACTACGCATACCTGGCACGCGCTTTCGGTTCATACGAAAATAGAACATGATCTAATTTTACAGACGTAATTCTGCAAATGTGTTTCGTGTGTTACACGAGATGTATCAAATTATGTATTAAAATCTTGTTCCAAAACTATCACGAATTATCGGTCGTCGAAAGTGGACTTTAGAATATAAGGCAATTGAATATAGTCGGAGCGAGAGAGTGAGAGAAAGAGAGAGATGCCGCCATGCAAGTGTATATAATAATTGTAAATAACTATGTAAGTTCTATGTGTGATTCAATTATTTATAATGGGTTGTATATTAGATTCTACTGAAACTCGACGGAATCAACAAAGACGTATACTCTTATACAATCTTTCCAGTCTATGATGATATATAGACAGCGGCTTCACTCGCAAGTGTTACACACATATACATACACACACATATACATCCTTGAGCACACTCGTGACACAAGAGAATCTTATTCTCATCTCTGCGCAAGTATTTTTCAGACTTGAATCTTTTTCGCACATAAGACAGGTTATGCATGAGCTGAAAGTACATCAAGAATATGAAAAATAAGCTCGTGAAAATGCATTCTGAATACTATAAAGGGATACATATAAACAAATATAAATAAAAATATTCTTGAAAATTTCTAATTTAGAATATAAAATATACAAAGATTTATATATATTATTCTGAGATAATTGTATCGATAATAATTCTCAAATTACACGCATGACTAGTCAACGAGCACGTTTCTCGTATTGATTTTCTTTTCTCTTAAAAGTGCTCTGTAATTTTTACTTCTTTCTTTTTCCAGTTCTCCATTTGAAGACAATGTAAAAAGTTTGTGTAAAAAATACCACACTTTTATTTTTCGTTGGAGAAGGCTAGCTGCTATAAACCGCACAGTAAAAGATTATAGATGATATTTACGAAGTTCAACGATTTTAGAAGAATTTGTCAAAAAAGTATAATCGCATAAAACTTCTTGGCACAAAACGATAAGATATTTCTATGAAATTCACGTCAAGAATTGAAGAGATGAAAAGTAAGAAAGTTCACCAACAATGTACGATCGACTTTCTGAAGCCCACGATCGGAGGATCAATCATGTAATCCTTTTCACAGATTGAAAAAGTGACAAAGCTTCCGACTTTATAAAAGTAGTAAGTTTCTTAAAAAATTTACATACACTTGTGAAAATTTCTTTTCTTTCATTTCACAGGACTTTTTGTGGAACAGATGATCGCGTAATCTTTTTCGAAACGAAATGGAATGATTGCATCGTCGATCTTCGTCAAGAGAACTTGGAAAACGCAAGGCTTGACCGACAATCAACATGATCTATCGTACGCGAGATCAATCATACGCGCGCGTAACTCGAACGATTATGGCCGGCGCGCTCTCGCGTACCTCGTTCATTATTCCTCTCGATCCTCCTCTTCCTTTATCCTCCTCCTGTATTCTCTTCTTTATCTTTTCCTCGTCTTCTATTTATCGCAAACGTGATAACACTTATAAAACGGCAGCGCGCGTCGCAGTTTGGCGACGATTTCTCGAGAGTCCTCGCGAATGCGATAGCAAAAGGGGATCGTCGTCGTCGCGATCGCGTCTTCCTCGTCGTCGTCCTCCACCTCCGTGATTTTATAAGGCCTCGAATGGAATCCAATTAGAGGTCGGAGGTGATCTAGCACGCGCGCGCGACTCTGTCAGTCGGCGCGACAGCGTCGGTACGCTTACTGTTGCGGCTGCTGCTTCGCGACTTGACGTTCACGCTCGCACGCTCGCCGCCGTACTCAGCTGTACTCGGCGCCAGCCCGAGGACGGATGATGCCGCCGAGATGCTGTCTCCTGTCTGATGGTCGGTAAGTAAGGTCCTCCGCGCTCTCTGGCATTAACGGCGAATCGATCCGCGGCGACGGCGTCTTTCCAAGACCTCGGCTCGTAAAGTTGCAGGTTTACATCTAATACAGACTGTAGGAAACATGTTTCACAATAATACCACCAAATTTATATCAATATTTAAATTAAGTTTTCCACTAGTTAGAACCACAGTTAACGAGAATATTCTTTATATTGAGTGAAGAAAGTTCATATATAATTAAATATATATATTTATATATAATTTTTTTTTTCCCGAAAGTATTCTTCTTTAATATTTTATCTTTTACATTATTTTGTATTACTTAATGTTATCCTTATTTCTCATTTGCTGTAGAAGTTTATTCTTATCGACATATGGAATGCCAATTTATATTTCTTATCCCTAGTCATCACGCGAACGAGCAGACGTGATATTACGCGTCTAAGATTATCATAATTCCAGAGGCGCCGAGACGTCACCGCTGTTCCTGACGACATCTGGAAGAAAACCGGCGTCGAGACACGGTGGAGAGGAAGGACAATGGTGGCGACTGGAGTCATTCGATCGTGGTCTTCCACATTTTTGTGGACTACTGCGCTTTTAACGCACATTATTCTTGTGATCTATTTCTTTTCTCGCTCTCTCGGCTATAAGGTTGCGCCTCGTTATATTTCGAGCGTGTTCTATGTTTAGATCAGATGCCCCTTATATTGCGCTCTCTCTCTTCTTTTGCATACATCTTTTATCTCTCCTCGACATCTTCCTCTTTCTTTTTCTTTTATTGTTAGGACCGAATGTAGAGTAAAGGATGCTTCAGGAGCATGCAAACCTCGGCAAAAAAATTTTGTGTAATTATTTAAGATAAATTATTTAATGACAAAATTTAAGAAATTTGTATCAAATTATAAAATCTTTTTTTACTAAAATAGAATTTTCTAATTATAAGTGATTGAAAAAGAATGACTTTTACGAACGGATAGCAAAATTTGTTTCTTTATTTAATTTAATTCTATTTTATATATCTCACGGATTAATTTTACAATATCTAAAATATCTCTTTTGTGCGCTTCTGTTTATTTCTCGCTCTCCTTTTTTTTTTACATCTCTCATCTTTTATATTTCGCTCCTATATATTTATGTGTTTGTCGGTTTCCTTTTTCGACAAACTCTCGCGGTTATTATTCTTATCTATAAGAATCGTGCTCTTTTTTTTCGCGCTGTTTGTATTCCGGAGGGATTTCTATTCCGGAATAGATTTCGTTCTTTCATCCTCTCCGTCTAAATGCATTCCATCTCTGTTTCTCTCTTTTTCTCCCACGCGCAGTTTTTGCCACATATACCGCATAAGCACGGAAGGCAAACACGTGACGACGATGATCCGCCGTCCCGCGCGCGTCTTCGCCTTCCGCTTGACAGCATTGAGGCTACACCACGTTGCACCATCAGTGGCTGCTGCCGCCGTGCTGTCACACTGACACTGATTGACGTGCGATAACGGCACTCGGTCGAAGATACCCTTGCGTGATCCTAAATCCCGTATTATACGAATAGAGATATTTAGATTCCTATATAGGCGAACATTTGGACGAGAGAGATGGAATGGCCAGTTATTTTTTTCTGAAAAAAGACCACACTTACACATTGTTCAAGCGGACACATAATTTTTTGATTTCTTATCGCGAGCGAGAGATAGATGAAGATATATGTCGCCTTCGCGAGAAAAAAAAAAAGAAATAAATATTGATGCAAAACACACATAAATCTTCTCGCGCGACATATATTTAATGTCGATAAAAAACGATGATATTTTAAAGATTTAAAAAAAAGTGATAGCTTGATGAAATCGCTCATTCTTATTGATTCTTCTCGCAACGGCAATATTTCATGTGCTATTTTTCTTCCTGCCTCTGAAATGGCCTTGACAGCCTACGCACACTCATGCGGTCTGGTAAACATAACTTTGCAGAGAGCAAATATACGAAATACTGTATCGTATTTGATGAATCGCTCATATGTTCGACAATAAAAATAAAAAATTAAGTAACAATTAAAAACTAAGCAGCCGAAAAATTTACGCGGGAGAACAATATTGCTATATCCGGGTTTTATAATTTCCACAAGTTTTTGAATATCGATCTTTTTGCAATTTTAAAAACTTTCTCTTCTTGCATAAAGATGGTAGAGAGATCTTAGGTTTAGATTATTATCTTAGCACGGATTCAATCTACAAATATGCGGCACCGGATTCGGCGGGCGTTCGCGCGTTTTTACGAGTCATCGACGATAGTTTATACGTCAGAGGCTGTCGCTTATTTTTAGCGGCCGTTTCTTTTTCGCGTCGATTTTGGACAAGCCTTCCATTTCCGCGCCGCGTTCGTCGCGTGTGGGTGGCGGTTGCACGAACGCCAAGGGTAATTACTGTCGCCGTATAACATTAAATGGGAAAGGTAACGGGGTAGCGAAAGGTCTCAAGAAACCTGCGAATCAAGGATCATGGCACTACATGCTGGAAGAGACATACTTCGGGAAATGTGCTGCCGGGGAACTCGATTGATATAAGATGTCCGTCCCTTGACAACTTCCACAAACTTTTAATTGCATCTATCTGGTCACGAATGAGCTCGAAATGTTTCGCGAAGAAAAGTCACGTGCATTAATTAATCATGAATAAAAAATGTTTTCAAATATTAGATTTTTATATATATGCAATATATAAAATTATATAATTACATATTAAGCTCTTAATTCGTATATAAAATTTTATATATACAGGGTGTTCCAGGTCAGGTTAATGAAACTTCAAGGTCTTATAGAAAATTGAGTTTGGAACCAAAAAGTTCCTATAAACATAGGTCCAGAACCGCTTCGTTAAAATTTATAGCTAATAAACTTCGAAAAATCAAGTTTTTTGATGATTTTTAAAAATATCTTCAAAATCGTTCATCCATTTGAAAAAAAATAACGAAATAATTATGATGGGTAATTAAATAACAAACTAAATTACACCAATTTCATTTAATTCTGATAAGGCGTTCAAAAGAAAATAAGCTCACACAAAACAACAAAAACAGCAGAAACTTGAAAAAACCACCTTTCAATAGTCCTTGTAAACACTACATTCGTAGTGCAAATATTGCAAATGTAAACATAAAAATGTTCTTAAATTTTGATCATAATAAATTACTTACAAAGAATTTATTAGCTGTAACTTTTTAATGAAGCGTTTTCGGATCTGTTTACCGGATATGTTTATAGAAACTTTTTTGTTCCAAATTCAATTTCCTGTAGGACCCTGGAGTTTCATTGATCTGACCTAAACATCTTGTATAATTTTTAATCCTAGAATTTTCTAGTACTCTGTACATTTTGTTTTTGCGAGAGTGGCGAGATAAACAAATATATTATATCTTATTCTATTTTTGTCTAAGAATATTTTCACAGAAGAATATATATATAAAAAAATTTTCTGATATTGATGTTTCGTTTAGTTAAAGTTTTTGTTTTATAAAAGCTGTATTTAGAAAAATGCTTTGAAGAAAAGAAAGCGAGGAAAAATATAAATTGCAAGTGCAGTGACACACAAAATCAAACATATTCATATCATATGACCGTGATTATATAATTACATCGGTATATCAGGTATCTATTGCTTCATAATGATCGTATATCGATAAAACAGGGCAATCTGTTCTTTCATAATAATTACACCAGCAATTCACAGAGATGGCAGTACTTGCTGTTTACACATGTAAAAAAAATGATATTTCTGATTAAAATGTCTTTACGATATATTTATCGTTTATATTACGTTAAATGAATTTTTACGACGATTTTAATTATTCATTGACTAATGAGCAAGAAACAAATTAAAAATAATTTTTGTTTGTATCTCTGTTACACAAACATAGCTTGCTGTTTTCACAAATGCCATTTTATCCTCGGAAAATACTCATTGTCAGTCAATACTACTTCAAAAACCACACAACAAATTGACAATAACATTTAAAACACATATTTTAGAAAAATTCGCAAATACGTCACAATTCATAATCAGAAGAAACGTGTTCTCGAAGAACACTAGGTCCGAGATCACCCTAAACTTATTGTTAGTCCCGTGTATCACGTCACTGTCACGTCATATTGACACATGAATGTTCGTCACTGTGATTGACAGCGTTATCCCTCTCGTCTCGTCAGGATCGCAGGAAGCACCGCGCAGGATCGCGATGTCTCCCGGACGAGGGAAATCGCGAGAGAGACGAAAAGCTCTCTCGACAGATTCAGGTTAATCCGCGACGCACGTCGACGGGGGTCGGTTGAGGATTGTCGAGGAACAGTGGCATATACGTACCCTTTCCAGCTTCTGGAAGTACTCCCGCAGGAAGGAGATCGGGTTCTCGGGCCGGCCGACGCACAGTTGCACTATACAGTCTTTCAGAACCTGCTGGATATTGTGTCGCTGAACGTATTCCTCGCACTCGCGTAAACTCTGCTCCTCCTCGAGATTCGCCGCCATATTGATGATGCACGCCGCGCCGCTTTATCGGCGATACCTTCATACGTGTGAGTTGCCGTCGTCTTCTCTGCGACGACGACGACGACGACGACGACGAGGCGCGGGGAATGAGATAGTACAAGGAGATAGGCAGGGAGCGGGACCGATGACAGCTGACAGTTTCCGAAAAGATATCTAGCGAGAATTGCGTTCTATATTAATTTAGTCGCGACGATAGATATACGTGAGTTCCTTTTCGCATGTCGCAAAATTGCAACGCGAAATTGCACTTAACGTTCGAAGGAAAATGAACTCATTGTAAATGAGATTATTCTGTTTCTAATATAATTTTGGGCATTCGAATTCCGATACTATCTAGATACGGAGATCCCTATGCGTATTTATTCGTGACGATTGTGTAAATCGCAAATTTTATCGCGTGTTATCGGAAAATGATATCGCTATCATTTGCGTAAAGATCGATAATATTTGGTTAGTTAAAATTAGCTCCAGATGATACATTAACTAAAAAAATCTTACAAAGATAAAAAAAGTACGCGAAGTACAAAAAATATTTCAACTTGTACCCAACAAAAAGTATAAAAAAATATTTATTCCTAAAAAATACCTTTAAAAAAAAATATTCCTTAAAAAATAATTTTCCCATAAAAAATAAAAAACTAAAAAATAATTTTTCTCTAAAAAATAGAAAATCAAAACTAAATATGAAATCAATAGCAAACAACTAGCCAAGTATTTATAGAAGCAATTCTTTGCGAGAATATATAATCTAAAATAGTAGAAATAAATACTCCATAAAATTAAAACGTACTTTATTTTTATTAAGAGAAACCTGTTTTTAAGTTCAATTCAAAATAAGTTCAATCTTCCAAAAAATAAAGAAATCATTTGGTTAGTTAAAATTAGCTCCAAATGATACATTAAATGCAGCTGGTTTCAAAACCCACAATTTAGTTTGAATTTTTCAAATTTCCAAGCAAAAAGTCGAAAGAAAAAAAAATATATATATATACATAAAATATATACATAAAAATATTCACATATATAAATTTATGAAATAAAATCCATTTAAGAAATCGGGTAGACTTGAAGAAAATAATGAATTGGAATATTCGTTCAAAATCAAAATCCCCGCTCTGTACTGTCGCGAGCGTGGTGATGTTAAAAAACGCGCACATCATCGATGCGCATGCGCGCATCCCCGACGCGCATGCGCGCGACTCGATCGCCCAGTTCGATGTATCGCGCGCCCTCGCTCGCGATATCGTCGCGCGCATCTCGATTAGTCGTCTCGCCGCGATCCTCTCGTTCTCGTGTATCGCGATGGACGGCAAAGTGCTGCGTGCGGCGTACTGCTGCCTGCGAACGGACGAATCTCCGTGCTGAGAGGGAGAGAGGTTGCGTGGTGTTACGCGGCGAAGCTCGTGGATCTGTCGGCGAGCCTCGCCTCGGCTCGCCTCGCGACGAACTTCACGGCGGAAGCGGAGCGAAGTCGGGCGCGATCGCTCGGTAACGGACGGTTCGGAGGTCGAGTGAGAGAGAGAACGATAGAGTGTGCCGAATAATCGGACGATCCTGGGTCGCGTGTGCTCTCATAGCGCTGGGTGAAAACCTTACCTGATACCTTACGTGTGCGTCTAGTGTTCGCGCCTAGTGCCGGGATCTGAGGATAGTTGTCAACGAGCGCGACGCACGGCCGGATATACTCGAGGAGCTTCGTTTGTCGCGAGACCTCGGAGGGTCTCTCGAGCAAGAGAAAGAGAGAGACGGAGGGAGAGACGGGGACCGAGTCAATCTCCAGAGAGGAGCTACGGAGAAACGAGAGGTACGCCTCCTCGACAATGAGACCTAGAAGTCATACTCGCATACACGCGTTTCTCGGATACCTACTTTAATCTCTTATTCGTGCACACGCGCACACATATATAGACGTAAAATTCTCGGTCACGCGCACATGTAGCGAGATCCTCGTTCCTCGAGTAACAATCGTGCGAATAGGCTATAAAACGACGAGGACGGTCAATCGGCGATTTCGCTTCCTGCCGCTCCCGTCGTCGTCCGGTTGTTCCTCGCGCAAAGATCGATACTCGTGGCTCTCCTGAGAAAGAGAGAGAAAGAAAGAGAGACAGAGAGAGAGAGAGATATCTAAGCTTGCCGACCAAAATAGCGAACGAGTCCTCTCCTCTCTCTCTCTCTCTCTCTCTCTCTCTCTCTCTCTCTCGGTAGCATCGACTGCGGGCTTTCCTGGAACGTATTCTCGTCGTTCACGACGATCGCGAGATCGAGCAAGTGACGTTCACGTCGAATAGGATTGTAATACAGAGCGTGAAATTTGACAATACATCCTTTACTTGGTTGCTTGGCCTATCGATATTCTGTGTGTTTTCTTTGGTGCTTTGAGGTTATCCAATTTAAAAATACATTTTTTTTTTGAGGTTATCTAATATTTATTGAACATAAATTTGAAATAGTACAATTTTCTATATGTATGAGGAGAATCAATGTAATTGGTGAAACCTAACATTATCTGAAATATCATGTAAATCTATTCTAAATTATCTATTCAGAATATTGCAAATTTAGTTAGATTTTATTTGCGAAAATTATTAAATAATAATTATTAAAAATTATTAAATAATTATTAATTAATTAAGGTAATATTAACAGAAAAGGAGAAAATTATAATTAACAGTAGCTAGTACTGTTAATATAATCAATTCCTTATTTATGTGTATATAAGAGCTTTCTAGGAAATAGGTTTGTATATTTATTGACAGTGATCACTCTGATACTTCGATAACAATATTGAATAAATATTTTTCTTCGATTTTTTTAGCTATCGTTACAATTAAGTTAAGAATTTATATATGAAGAGAATTTAATTTCTCTCAAGAGTTTTCAATTTAACTACAATATTAATAGTAAATAGCATATGACGTGTTTATTCTGCAACCATAAAAACCAGTATAATTATTAACGCAAATTTATTTATGAGTCATCATTATAGAAATTCATAATATTTACATTTGCTACACAACTTCAGATGAATATCTTCAGACGAATACTAGCTCTGGTTCTCTTCCAAAACTTGCTATTAAAATAAATCTGACTTTGCCACGAGAATCTCGCTGTGCCTTGCAACCGTATTCCGTGCGTCATACTCGTTGAAAGATAACAAAGTTGCTTGTGTATCTTTGTCTTTTAAACTTATATCTAGTAGTATTTTAATTATATAAAGGTTGAAGAATTTATTGGTTAATGTTTTCTGATTTATAGGGCTAAAAGGATTCGTCGGAAATCGTGACGCATCGATAGTGTGTATCGGCGAGATCGTGACAGATACCAGCGCACGTGGGATAACGAATACGAGCTCCTCGGTCTATCCTTCTCCATCGTCTCTCGTTTGTATCGTTACAGAAGACAACGGCAAGAATTACGTACCACCATAGTTGGTATAATGTGTATGTGCATATGTGCGCGAGGATAAACCGAAGAAAGAGAAGTGAAACATTCTATAAGGAATTATAAAACAACGAGTGAAACGAGTGTAGGAAAAAGTGCGGAGGAAAAGATCCGAGAATTTCTCTCGTAAAAGAAGAACAAAGAAAGGATACAAACAGGGGACACAGAGAACAAGAGGTCCTTCTGCAAGGTCGTCTCGGCTATGACGAGGACAGGGAGTCGCCTTGATCGGTCGTCGTTGATTGCAGCCGCGGATGTCAGCGCGATCATTATCATCCCATTGAATGTGGAATACGATCTCACGATTCTTCGCTAAGGGCAGTAAGACCGCGGTAGTGCAGGAATTAGCCTCGCCGCCGCTGCCATCATCATTGACGACAACAACGACGACGGCGACGACGACGACGGTAAAAGACGACGAGCAGCAACAAGACAAGCTCGCGTGCAACGGCGTCGCCGACGACGACGCGTCCGTCGACGGTACGAGCGCCGTCCATGTGTTCTACAGCACGACGATGGATCGCGGCGCGAGTGCAGAAGATCGACGCAGGCTTGCCGCAGCCTCCGCCGCTGCAACCGGTGCCGCGACGGCAGTGGCAGCAACAGCCGACCAACAGTTCAGCGGGGGCGACTCCGAGCATTTCTCCGACTCTTATGATTCTCGTCAGGTGAGTCTTTCTTTTTGCTCCTCCTCCGGAACCGTCCACGAGTCAAAACGGCTCCGAGATAATTACGGATTAAACGAAAATAGCGACCTGGAGAAATCTATCGTGTCCCGAGGTCGAAAAGCTCTCATAAATAAAAAAATTGATAAAATATAAATGAGTATATTCACAAATTGTTTTATATAATATATATTTGTATACTGGTATATATTTCTTTCTTGTAAAGAATAATCATCTTTTTCTTTTGGCAAAATTGTTGGCAAGAGTTTTCAAGATATCTCGTTGTCTAATATGCAAATACAGTATATTTACAGTTTTTTGATGTTTTATGTAAAAATTTTAGTAATTCTGTTATAATTAATATATAATAAAATTTGTATAATAAAACTTGAAATTTTATTTGCATCGACATAAAGTATATTCCCTTATGGCAGCAAAATGTGATTTTTAGCTCTGATGTAAACAAGATAAATGTTAATATATATGTATTATATGTAAATTTAAATATATTAAAATTAAACTTTATTATAACAGAATTATCAAAAGTTTTATACGAAGAATTAAAAGACATCAAATGCACTGTATAAATTTATATTTAAAAATGAGATGGAAAATGAGACATTTCCAAATTAGAAATTTTGTCAAAGAAAAAGAACGTTCATTTTTTGACAAGAAATACGATAATTCTATACCCTATACCCTACGATAATTAATCTATACCCTATTTATATATAAGACACTTTATATACTTGGGATTAGGATTAAATGTGAAAGGAGAGAATTTAAGATCTATAAAAAAAGGTTCTGTAGAGAAAGAGAGAGAGAGAGAGAGAGTGAGATATTTTTATTCACGTTCGTCGAGTGTCAAAGAAATTCTCGTCGCGTGTATTTGTGAGACTTATTGTAGAGGGCTTGTGTCCGGCAGTAAAGCTATTCCCGAGCTGTGACGCTGCGACGAATATGGCGTTCGTTTCCTGTGCACGAGCTTATTTATTGCACGATAAAACACGCGGCTACGGATGCGGACCATCGAACGCAGGTCCCTCCCCTCTCTTTCCAACGAACTGCCCCGAGAAATCGCGCAACGCGCACCTTAATCATCCCTTTAATCGCGCCGTTAATCTCAAGCGAAGCCGCGCGTCTCGGAAGCCGCTACTCTCGACGCTTGTAAAACAGAGATTTTACGCGATCGTATCAGCTTTCAGAAAATTGTATCGATCGTCTATTAATATGGCTTCGTTTATTAACCCGCGCGTCATCGTACGCAAAAGACGTTCCTTGCGTGTCTTGCAATCCATAATTTTATTTTATTCGATTTTTTAGTCTGGATTCATCGAATGTGTATTATCTATATCTTTATGCGGGGTGTCTACCCCCTGGAAAAACCTAGAAAACCTGGAATTTTCAGAGATTTTGTTTTTACCTTGAAAAATCAGGGAATTCTCAGAGAATTTTATTCAAAGTCAATTAATTTTTTCAAAAATTATCTCTTTGATCATTTTGTTCTTATATTGCAAGCATTGGCAATCTGATTGGCCAATGATCGTGAATTATATGTTTCAAATATATTATAAATATACATTTTTCTCTTTTTGATTATATATTTATTGTCATAGCAAAAAATACTGAATACACAGTATTGAGTACATATTTTTATTGTAATTCTTACAATTAATGATAGAAAATGAAAATATTATCCAAATGAAAAAGGCTTATCTTACAAAAGTCATTCAGTTCTTTTCAGTATATTTTTAAATTTAATATTTAAAATTTAAGTGGTTTATTTTTTCTTTGTATGAGTGAAAAGCATTAGAAAACGCACACACCAAGAAACTTATTTTAAAAAGTTCCATCTAAAAATTCTCTAATTTTACCTGAAATTTGAACAAATTACCTGAAAAATCAAGGAATTCTCAAGGAATTTTTTTACCAACCCTGGATAAACATCTTGTTATGCTTTTTTCTTAAGAAATTCTTTTTTTTTTATTATCTTATCATTCTTTAAAAACTCCAAATGCTTTCAAATGTGGAGAGATTGTTATATAATTATTATTATTATATAAGTATATATCTTTCTCTCTCTTGTATTTCGTCACGGATTTAATTCTATTGCACGTTTAAAATTTTTCGATCAGTATTATACGAATTATTGGTAAATTCACGCTTTCTTAGCTTTGCATATTCTTTGCGAAATTCGCATATTTGATTTTTATATATACGATTGAATGTAACTTTCCTTTATACCGTTCATCTTGGCATCCTGCGCAAATCCGTGCTAATGAACAATTGATATGTGAGTATGCTAGTGACCTCCTTATCGGCAATCACGTTTGGCACATGCCCAAAAGAAGTCTCATGAGTTTGGCCCAGCTTGTTAGAGAAAAATGTTTCAGCGATGGAGAATTGCAAAAAGCTTGCTAAAGAAAAGCTGTACATTAAATACATTTGAAATGTATTACATCCCCTCGCATAAAAAGAATCTGTCAAGTACATTTCATAAAGATGAAAATACATATCAGATCAGCCTATAAAAAAACTAGCGCGAAGATACATTTATAATGCATCGATGCGTAATTTTAATTTCTTGTGTCTGGGAAATAAGGCCATTTTTATTGCATGAGCGAGTTTATTTGTACCATCATTACATATCTATTTTCAAAGTCACAGCAAAGATCTTATAGGATCCCGCGAACGATCGTTCCGATAGTAAATGCATCGACGGTGTTTACTAGCGTTGCTAAGGTAAGAAAAGCGATCTTATCTCGCGCGCGTGCTCTCGTCTCGATCGTTTCCGTCGATTAATGTACTGGAAACTAAGCGCCTAATTTAAGGCGTGTCGTTGGAACTCCTCCTTTTCTAACGCAGGAGCGGACGGAGCGCGTTCTCCATGTAACAAGCGGTGCAATTATCAAACGTGCATTAAGATCTATGCAAGGCGCGTGTAAGCCGTGCAATTAGTTGCTGTGAATTTCTTGCGCATTACATGTTTCGATTTCTACATCTTCATATCTCTGAAATATTCACGAAAATGTGGACCGTTAAATTTCTTACTTAAACATCACGATCCTCTTTGTCGTAAAGTCTTTGTGCGCATATAACATTTCTACATAATTTAATTAATATTCTGCATAAATTTAATTATTTTTAAAAAGTGGAAAGAATATTTTTTAAACATATTAGATATAATAATTGATTCGCATATGGATTTACGATAACGAAATAATTTTAATAAGAATAAAAAAAACAACTTTTAGTGAAAATAATTGCATAAATAAATGCACATGAAACGCGAAATAATAATTAACGATGTAGAAATAAATATTTCTGCATTATTTTAATTTAACATGATTATCGATGTCAATACACTTGACGTACAACATCCGGTGATCTTGAAATGTCGATCGATTGACCGATCCAGATCATATTTGGTCACGACGACTTGGCTCAAGGATTTTCTGGAATATTTTCATTATAACATTACGAATGACGGAGAAAGAGACATCTCGAGACGAGGACTCGATTCTCGCTACGCGCCTTGCCGGCTCCTTTTAGAGTAATTACGGCGACCATGACACATGCTTGGAAAATGATTAATGTCACGAATGAAGTATGTAGAATCTCACTTGTATATTCCGCGCGCGTAAGAAATAACGATGATTTAATATGTTTGGATGATTACATATATTATCGTTATTATTAGATAATATATTTTACATTAGGTTTTATTAGTTTGATACTTTTCTGTACAAATTTTTAATTTAATTTTCAGAAATCAGGGAATTGTCATAGAATTTTATTGGGACTCGTGGAATTTTTTTTTTATAATTTTCTCTGATAATTTTGCTCTTGCAATTCTACTGTAAGCAGTAGGCAATCCGCTAATAAGCCAAGTTGTGAATTATGTGTTTAAAATATATTATAAATATATATTTATCTCTGTTTATATATTGAATGTCTTAACAAAATATTGAATTTGCAATTGTGATAAAAAGTGAAAATGTTATGCAAGTTAAAAATTTTTATCTTAACGAAAGCTATTCAATTTTTTTTTTTCAGTTTGTAAATCTAGCACTTGAAACTTAAATGGCTTTGTGCTTTTCCTTTGTATGAATGAAAAGCATTTGAAAATGCGTGCAATAAAAAAACTTATTTTAGGAAATTACACCAAAAATTCTTTAAAATATTCTCTTTACTTGGAATTTTTAACAAAAATATCTGGAAGATCAGGGAATTTTTTTATAAAATTAGACACCCTGCGTTTCCCTTAAAAGGAAAAATGCCGTCGCACTTTACGTAATCATAATATGCGCGATGTTCCGTACTCTCTCGGACTCGTATTTTTAAAAGGTATTAATCGGTGAAAGTGACGCGCATATCTGACTTGGCGAAGCAGATAATCGAAACCGTTTTAAGTTTCGAAACCGCGCGTAAATAGGGAAATGTGGGCGGCGAGTCGAAAGCGAGACATATCTGACCTCGTGTGAGCAGAGTCGTTTTTAGACGTATTTATGTCACTTAATTATTACACATACAACACATGGACATACATTTAAATGTTTATTGACTTATCAATATCAATTTTGCTGCGCGGAATATACAGGGTGTTCAAAAAAGATGGTACCAAATTTTAGGAGTACTCATAAAAACGAATCAAAAAGTCTTAATAAATAGTCCAAAAACTATTTATTGCCGAGTTATAAAGCTTTCTGTTATTAAATAAATTCAATTTACAGCAGATGTTTGATGTGCCTGCCCTCTGTTCATTTCAACACACCATTCGGCACGCTTTCTCATTAAAGATCGAACACGTTCAAAGATTCCAGATTTATTTCGTATTTGTTGACAAGAATTTTCAATTTTCTGTATCAATTCATCCAATGTGTCAACTCATGTGGCGTACGCCATGCTCTTTAAGTGTCCCCGTCAATAAAAGTCTAACGGATTTAAATCCGGTGAACGAGGTGGCCATGCAACTGGACCGCCACGTCCTATCCACTTTTCTTGTAAACGATACAATGCATACTCGAAATGAGTTCTATCTATAAGAAAATGCTTTATAACTCGGAAAGAAATGGTTTTTGGAATACTACTTATTAAGATTTTTTGGATTATTTTTACGAATACTAGACTCCTAAAATTTGGTACCACCTTTTTTTGAACACCCTGTATATATTTTCAATTTTATTAAATATTTTCATATATTTCAATTTTTTAAATACTGTCAAAAGTTCTAGGCACATTATGCTTTCACAAAATGCCTAAGGAATGTTAGCTTTGTCGCCTGTAAAAGACGGAGGCGTCTCGGGAGCATGAGATAGGTTGCGTTATATACGTCTCTGCCTTTATACAACACTTACAACCATGTCCTTCGTTAGAGAAGGAGTAATCCAATACTTCGTGAGAAAATGAATCCGCGTTATGCGACAACGGTGCATTGTTTCGCGCTCATTGTCAGATGCTTTCCACGAAAGGAAACGCTCTCGGGCGCTTTCCACTATCAAACTCCTCATTCTTAGCTACCGTAGCTTTTATTGTACCGTTTCTGGGAAAGTTTCTGGAGAGCTTAGAAAATTTCGAGCGATTCATTGAAACGTTTATCCGTTTATGCAAATTCTCATGATTCTACCAAAAAGTACTTGTTGGTGTATCTTGTCGGGAGAACCATTTTGTTAAACTGCTTTACGTGTTCTTTCAAAGAAATAAAGTATATATATATATAGTGTTTTATGTGCGAAAGGTATTCATTCTCGCTGTATTTATAGTGCGTTTATGCTGCTGAAGCTGTGAATGTTCCTAATTACTGCAGTTATTGTTTTGTCGAGGTCACCATTCTCAAGACAAAGAGAATTATTCACTGTAACATCACGCATCTGTCGTCACTTTCATTAAAAATATTTAATAATATAAAAGTTCTCATTATCAAACTTAGCCAGAATTATTAGATTGTAAAAAAATAATATCTGTGTTATAACAGAAATGAATAAAATCGACACAAATAATTTTTATTTTTTCGGCGCGTTCGATTTATTATTCAAAAAGCCAAATATAAAATTAATGAATTTTATATGTAAAATCAGGAAAGAATACAATTATTATTTTATCATATTTCAGGGTGTCTACTCCTTGGAAAAACCTAGAAAACTTGAAATTCTCAGGGATTTTGTTTTTACCTTGAAAAATCCGGGAATTTTCATGGAATTTCATTCGAACTCGGGGAACTTTTTCAAATATTCTCTCTTTGATTATTTTGTTCTTATATTGCAAGCATCGGTGATCTGATTGGCCAATAATTGTGTGAATTATATGTTTCAAATATATTATAAATATATATCTTTCTCTTTGATAAATATGTTCATTATCATAGCAAAAAATACTGAACACACAATACTGACAATGAATACACATTTTTTATTATAATTCTTACAATTAATGATAGAAAATGAAAATATTATGCAAATGAAAATGCTTATCTTACAAAAGTCATTCAGTTCTTTTCAGTACATTTTTAAATTTAAGTGGTTTATTTTTTCTTTGTATGAGTGAAATGCATTAGAAAACGCACAAAAAAAAATTATTTTAAAAAGTTCCATGTAAAAATTCTCTAATTTTACCTGGAATTTTGAATAAATTATCTAAAAAATCAGGGAATTCTCAAAGAATTTTTTTACAAGCTTTGGATAGATATCTTGTATTTCTAACATATTTTTTTAGAAGTATCTATAAATATTAAGGAGGAAAAAATATATTTCTTTTTATTCCCACACGCGGGTTACAAGTAACGTGACATTTGCAGGGTGAGGTTTAATTATCACGTTGCGCTTACACTCAAAAAAATGTCTTGCTGATATAGGTAGATTTCTAGGTGTCACAACAAAAATTTATCGCTATTTTTTGTATCTGTTAGAATATTGTCTGTTACATATAGAATTTATAGCAGCAACATTCTAATAATATCTTCTAGAAAATTTAGGTCCCATTGCCAAATGTTAATCACTGCATTGGATAAATATGAGTTTCGATACTACAGAACGATCTTTGTGAGAAATATAACTGCCAATTATAACTGCAGCATCGAAAAATTGAGAAAAATTGTTTAAAAGAGCTAGATAGATTGAGCGCGTTATACAAATATGTTAGACGTGAGGATTATATATTCATTTGTTTCTTGCCGCTAATCTTTTCTGTATACCACAGCCAAACTTTATAACAAGTATGATTGGCCTTAACATGGATAGGCGCCACAGAAAAACATTCTTTCTAAATTTCACAAACAGTTCAGATATAAATTCTGTCTCTGTCACTTAGATTGATTAAATGCGAAACATATGCGATATCACAGTATTTGCTAATCATTTATGTACCTCAGTTAATTTTGCGCACCAAGAAAATTTTTGCTGTAGTTGCAATACCACTTTTTTGAGTGTACGATTATTCTCACAATACTTTATGAATTATCTATGCTTTGTCTTCACAAAATATAATACTTTAAAAAATTATATGGAGATACATTTTTAAAGTTACAATTAAATATTCGCGCATGAGAGAGCGTTAGATGCGCGGCGCATTCGTTTTGATACAGAGGAAAAACGAAAGGAAGGAAGTCGCTGCACCGTAACGACTGATGTTTCCGTTTGGAGCAGCGGCGGCATAGACGAAAACTCGTCGGCGGAATAAAAGTTCCACCGGTGCTTCCACCGGAAGCAGCAGCCGTTGCGCCATTATCTATTTCGTTTTTCATTCACATACGTTCGGATGCAGGTGTGAGTACAGCTTTAGGTACGGAACACCTACGAATAATATAGTTGAGAGCGTAATAGCTCTAAAATAACGAGAATCCACCACCAAGATAAAAATTTCCACGTAAAATTCTATTCCATAAATTAATAACGTATTTTACATTATAATAGAATTATCTACAAAATCGTAGGAATGCATATTATATGTACTCTCTGTTTGATATAATAATTCAATTTGAAATATATAATTCAAATACATATATAATTGAGTAAAATAAAGCCTTGATATAATTCAGTTGCGTGACAGTTGCTCGAATAATATTGCAAGCGCTGTGCTTTTCGTACGGAAAAATGTATCACGAGAAGCGAAACCGAACCGCCTATTACAAGGGTGAACGACACACCCTCTAGGATAAGGGTTCGGTTGCGCATCGTGTAGGAAACCGTACGAAGAATAGCTGGAAAGAAAATATCTAACATCGAAGAAGATACTTCGTCGTAACCGAAAAGGCTTCTTTTGTACGAAAATCCGTTACAGAGAAATTCATGAGTCGAGATAAACTTGCATTAACTTCGCTCTAATCTCTCTGTGAATTTATTTGGAATATTTAACATTAAGACTGTTATCTATAATGACATTTTTTCATAAAGTTTCTTTATTAATATTATTTAAAAATAAAATTAAAATAA
>NW_021853687.1:47135-55462 GCF_003651465.1 Formica exsecta
GTCAGCATATTCGTGTCTATATCAGCTGGGCGTAGATCAATCGCACTTGTAGCGACAGGTGGTGCGTTGACAATGCTTCGTGTAGCGTGTTCTCGGTACGTTTCCATTATTCAAGTACTTTCGTGCTCCAAATGCCAGATCGTGGAAGTGAAACAACCCTAAGAGAAAACAAATCGTACGGATCATTAAAGTTAATGAATCAATGCGGGGAACAACTTATAGTCTCATAGTCAAAATTGCACGCTGTTACGCTTTGCTATGACTAGCTATGACTAGCTATAAGTTTCTATAAGCATATTCTACTTATCGAGATTATAATTTTCGCTTCGTGCCAATCCATTTGTCTGTCGATTAGATGCAACGTTAAAATAGTGCATTTACTGTCTTACTATAATATAATGCATAGCCGCTTTCTCCACGTTCCTCAGAATACATATTTCATAAAAGAATGTAAATATTACACATTTATGTACCATATTATTCATTTACTTAATTAATGAACTTGTTATTAAGAAAAAATGTGTAATTATATAAAAGTTCTAAATTTATTTGTTATATTCTATGAAAAATGTTTTATATTTTATAACTTTCGCAAATACTCTTAATTGCAGTTTTTAATTACATATTGATTAAAGATTTTTATTTATTTTTTTAAATAAAAGCACATTTAATTGCACACTCAAAAAAATGTCTTGCTGATATAGGTAGATTTCTAGGTGTCACAACAAAAATTTATCGCTATTTTTTGTATCTGTTAGAATATTGTCTGTTACATATAGAATTTATAGCAGCAATATTCTAATAATATCTTCTAGAAAATTTAGGTCCCATTGCCAAATGTTAATCACTGCATTGGATAAATATGAGTTTCGATACTACAGCTAGAACGATCTTTGTGAGAAATATAACTGCCAATTATAACTGCAGCATCGAAACATTGAGAGAAATTGTTTAAAAGAGCTAGATAGATTGGGCGCATTATACAAATATGTTATATGTGAGGATTATATATTCATTTGTTTCTTGTCGCTAATTTTTTCTGTGTACCACAGTCAAACTTTATAACAAGTATGATTGGCCTTAACATGGATAGGCGCCACAGAAAAACATTCTTTCTAAATTTCACAAACAGTTCAGATATAAATTCTGTCTCTGTCACTTAGATTGATTAAATGCGAAACATATGCGATATCACAGTATTTGCTAATCATTTATGTACCTCAGTTAATTTTGCGCACCCAGAAAATTTTTGCTGTAGTTGCAAAACCACTTTTTTGAGTGTAGGGTCTCGCTACATCTTGATTCGCCACTGCGTGCGTGTTCGTGTGTTGCGTTTATGGATATGAAACGCAGGCAGCTGACTCAGTCGTGTGGTTGCGGAGTGCCGTCTCCGTCCGCGGCTCGGCGGAATCAAAAGCCGCTCACGATTCGCTCGGTAGTGCGGTTTCGCGCTCGGAACTGACCGAGTGTTGTTCCCTGTGACTGTGCGTTCCCCAGGGTGAACACCACCAAATCGATTTCCGTAATTACACTTGACACGCCGCGATCTATATTGCTTGTGCCCCAACGAATTTCGAGACGCGTGGCCGATGTGATTGACGGGGACATAGAAAACTCTGCGAACAAGAGTTATCGTAGTGAAGTTTGAAAGCGGAAAATGATTTCGTCCAAGTATAAGCCGTGAAAGATGACTCAGAAAATGGATGAATGGGAATGGAGATACGATGAATTGAATTATAGTGGAAGTTGAGAGATTATTTTTCTCGAGAAGAGAGATTCTCTTACAGATAGTGAATTATATGTGAATACAATAATAAATTAACTTGCATTCAAAAATAATATGATTCTTTCGATAATTTTACAACGACATATCGTGTGTATCGAGTAAATCTTTTTCAGTAGAGCCATTCGTGTGCATTCGCGCAAAGTGATTCATCATCTTGGAATTGCGTATCAATCGCGATCCATTTTCTCGTTGTCTCTATTTCAGGGATCTATAGTCGAGATATAATGCAAGTCATAGACTCATGATTCCGCCATTATCTCTCTGTGACGCTGTAAAAGAATCTTACCGGATCACGCGAGAACAAAAGGACTCGCTAGCTTTCCACGAAAGCGTCAGAATCCCATCGATTCCGACACAATCGAATTTTAACTGTTTTTTTTAATTAGAAAAAAAACGGTTTTTTTACATTTCTAGTGACAATTAAGTGAACAAAATGATGAGGAACGTAGTGATACAAAGTATCGTAATTGGTGTATCGTTTATACGTGACATTTCATCGACGCGGGATCAGATTTGAATATCGCATGTTTTGTGCGCGATATAAATCTGAGAAAAAAATTTTTTAATAAAAATTTTAATTGGAATTTTCTTCTTTAATCCGAATCTTTGGCGTTAATCTAAAACGCATATATACGCGAGTTTCTCGAGGCGAAAAATTTCACGAGAAGACGTCGTTGCCTGAGAAAAGGCAAGGATGGCGAGCCAGGTGATGCTGGCACCCACGCCGTCATCCGCAACGTCCATATGGGAGATGGACGACGTTAGGGATATGGTCAGAAGCGCGACCGTCACCACGATTTACGTAAGTCGTCATTTTCTCTCTCTCTTGCAATCGCATTGCATATTGCGTCGCGCGGAATATGGGACAGCGTTCTTCGATTTGTCTCAATTTACATTACCAGGATGTTTACTCCCTGGAAAAACCTAGAAAATTTGGAATTTTCAGGGATTTCGTTTTTATCTTTAAAAATCAGGGAATTCTCGAGGAATTTTTTTCGAACTCAGGGAATTTTTTCAAAAATTTTATCTTTGATCATTTTGTTCTTATGTTGCAAGCATCGGCAATCTGATTGACCAATTATTGTGTGAACTATATATTTCAAATATATTATAAATATATATCTTCCTCTTCTTGATTGTATGTTCGTTGTCATAGCAAAAAATACTAAATACACAATATTGAGTACACATTTTTTATTATAATTTTTACAATTAATGATACAAAATAAAAATATTATGGAAATGAAAAATGCTTATGTTACAAAAGTCATTCAGTTCTTTTTAGTACATTTTTAAATTTAATATTTAAAATTTAAGTGGTTTATTTTTCCTTTGTGTGAGTGAAAAGCATTAGAAAACGCACACAAAAGAACTTATTTTAAAAAGTTTCATCTAAAAATTCTCTAATTTTACTTGGAATTTTGAACAAATTACCTGAAAAATCAAGATATTCTCAGCGAATTCTTTTACAAGCTTTGAATAAACATCCAGATTACGTAAAATTCTTAAGAAATCTCCGGCCGATAGATCGAATGTGTGTATGCATATTATCTGCGGATATAAAAAAGTCGTATTATTCATTTCCGAGTGTGGTTTAAACTGCGGTTTGAAATTCTCTCGAACACGTGCTGTCTTATCAAAGGTCTTGGAGGAACGCACATCTACCGAAGAAATGTCATAAGCTCGTGCTTCGAATCGAACGGTGATAATTCTCGATCCGATATCGCGCACTTATTATACGCGCTCTCGATGTAACAGAAGACAATAGTGTCAAGGACAAGATTTCACTCTCGGATCGTCAAATGATCGTCACGGTCGATGAACAGAGCTACGGAAAGAAAAATCGCGCGTTGCTCGGAAAGGACCCATATTAACCTGGCACCCCCACCACGAAAAATCGGGTTCGGCCATAGTGCATAATTAAGTGCTAATTTGTTGTTAATTTATTGCTCTAAGTTCGAATTTATTGCTCCTACCCGTTAACAGGAAATGATATTAAAGATGGGGGTGCTGACTTGCCATTAAGTTAGCACCCCCACCTCCGAAAAACACTTATAGCAAGTCGCAAATCATAACGCTAGCTTACTTACACGATTTTTTTAAGTTAAAAGTTAAAATCTATCTTTCTCTCTCTCGCATGTCAATTAAATTTTTGTTGTAAGAAAACAATGCGGAATGAAGCATCGCGAATAGAACGGCGCTCCTTTATTAATTATGTGCCGATATCTTTTTGATCGAATCACGGAAGAACGAGGACGTTATAATGCGGCTTCCGCGGATCGCAATTTTGCGATACGCTCTGGCGGCTTCCCGCCACGCTGGAAATGTTGTCGACTCGTTGCACAACTAATTAATAGGTCGATCGCGTATGCGGAGCCATTCGTTCGCGCGTCTGCCGTAATTTTATAGCTACGCGTCCACTCGCGAATCGATCGCTAACAATGAGAGAGACAGAAAGAGAGAGATTTGCAGGGTGTCTACTCCCTGGAAAAACATGGAAAACCTGGAATTCTCAGAGATCTTTTCGTACCTGAATTAATCAGGGAATTCTCATGGAATTTTATTAGGATTAATTTTTAAAAAAATTCTCTTTGATGATTTTGCTTTTATATTGTAAGTAGACAATTTGCCAATAAGTCGAATTGTGAATTATAAGTTTAAAATACATTTTTTAAATATATACACGGAAAAAAAATGCTGTTGCTTCAATTAAAGTCTATGTCACGGGCTGGCCCAGACATACATAGTTCATTCAATGATATTTTTATTAGACCAAATATCTGGATTATTAAAACAACTATCCAGATATTTGGTCTAATAAAAATATCATTGATTAAACTATGTATGTCTGTGGCAGCCCGTGACGTAGACTTTGATTGAAGCAACAGCATTTTTTTTTCCGTGTATCTATTTCTCTCTTTATATACATATATTCAATGTCTTAACAAAATATTGAATATGCAGTACATATTCTTTATTTTAATTTTTAGTTATAAAAAATGAAAAAGGTCATGCAAGTTAAAAATTTTTATCTTAACGAAAATTATTCAGTTTTTTTTTTTCCCAATACATTTGTAAATCTAGCAGATGAAACGTGAGTGGCTTTGTGTTTTTCCTTCGTGTGAATGTAAAGCATTAGAAAACAATAAAAGAACTTATTTTAGGAAATTGTACCAAAAAATTTTAAAAATATTCTTTTGAAATATTCTTTTAAAATATTCTTTTAAAATATTCTGCTATCTGGAATTTTGAACAAAGATACCTGGAAGATCAGGGAATTTTCAGGGAATTTTTTTATAAGATTTGAATAGACACTCTAGATTTACGATTATGCCAAGTATTTTGAAGTTAGGCATCGAGACGTTGTTTATGTATAATAATTTGCGTTATAATATTATAATATCAGGAAGAATTTTAAATAATTTGCATCATTTGCATATAACGTCGAGCAAATCTTCTTTTTCCTTTTTTAAATTTAATTTGTATTTCACTGTATCACCTCGACTAAAAGTTTCTGAGACAATTCTTGGACATATGTTTGTTCTTTCTTTCGGCTCGCACTTTCGGTTAACGTCGGGCGTAGATTGTCAAAGTCGCGTAGGTTGCTACGGAATGACAACCGACTGCCCACTCGATGTATAATTTGCTTTTGCAATCGCGATGTTTCGTTAAATCGGTCTCTCTGGACGTGAAATTGTCTCGTAATAAATTCTTGTTCATGTAAATTATAACATGCTTTTTATATGTCTCAGTACTTTCAATTTTTCTATTAATCTGGAATTAAGACACTCCATTTCTCATTATATTTAAAAAATTTTAAAATGATTTTATCTCATGAACTTTTAAATCTGTATTTATTGGAATTTATATATGTAACGTGAACGTAATAAAATGAGATGATGTCATATGCGGGTTCTGTATAATCTATATAAGTGGGGCAATTCTTTTAAGTGCATCTGTCGACTACACGTTCGTTGCTCGAAATTAGATTGCGGTCGCTGAAATGGATATCATAGATAGAGCTCATCAAGTTCGAAGTATGTCCAAATTTCTAGGAGGAAGCTAGTTTCGATGCATTTTCCATGTTTCAAACCATGCTAAGACGAACTATTTTATTAATTCTATTTTCAAGTTTCGATGTTTTTCCGCAGTTTAAGATTTTTCTTTTCACGTTGTTAGAAGAACTTGATGCAAAAAAATTATCATGAGAAAAATCATTCAAATTCATTCTCTGGCAAATTGCAATATACATATCCACATTTTCAATGCATCCTATATGATAATAATGAACAAATTAAAAATGATATTGATTATATTGTTATATATTATATAATAATAAAACAATGAAAAAAATTAGAAAATAGAAATCTTTACAGAAATTTATCACATCAAATGTGGGATTAAAGATATAACGAAAAAACTGGACCGTGCAAGAAGTGTCTTTCTTTTCTCCTCTTATTCTCTTCATCGGCTTTATGACATTCGTGGGCGGGCTGAAACGTGAAAAGCAAACGATTCCGTATTTGGTGCTGTTGCCGTTGTGCGATTCTGAAACGACAAACAACGACGTGTATGTACAATCCGTAGCGTTTCGACCGACGGATCAAAGAAGGAGTATGCGGTTGAAAATTGCGGCGAAGGAGAAAAAGAAAAAATGAATCAAGCGCGATTTTTCCGACGGCCTTTTTCCGATAGCACCTTCACTCTTTCAAGTTCTTTCAAGTTCTCTCGAGTCACACGTTCTCGTGTTCCCCTTCGAATCACGGATTTGTTTTGCACGACGACGGCGAACGAAAGGCAGTAGATGCTTCACTCGAAAAGTAATTAGTAATTCAGCAGCGCGTTAAATCATTTCCCGAGTGCACGTTGAGACCGTTAAGGTACTGCAACCTGAGCACATGAAAACCGTTAAGACACTGTAGATATCAGTACAGTGTTGGTGCAGTGATAAATTGTCAGTATTATTAATTACGCTGAAAAAGATCGACAGTCCTTTAATTTCTGTTGTTTGATTACTATATATGACGCATGGATCTGCTTACATGCTTGCTTACATGATACATTGTATTACACAGTTGAAAAATTTGTGTTAAATTTAAAAAAATATCACATGTCCCAAACAGACCACACAAATTTTTGTATTAATTTAGTGACATTAATATTATATTAATATTTTAACACAAAATAAATACAAACTTCAACATAATTTGAAATAAAGTTTGTGTAAAATTAACATATTTTTAATGATAAAATTAACTTGGAAAATGTTATTACGGTCTGTAGCCACTATCACTCCTATTGTATAATAAAATCAACATTTTTTTCTGTAAATTTTAACAAATAAATTCTGCCACTAATAATACGGAACATATCTATTGTGTAAAATTAAAAATAGGTGCACATTGTGTTATTTTTACACTTTTTTTTAGTTGTTTTAATAATTTAATACTTGAGTTCAATTAACACAACAGCAATACATTAACACATGAATGTATTAAATATTTAACACAAAAATTTTAACTGGTATATTTTTTAATAAGAAAATACAAATTTTCAAATTGTGTACGAAATCGTTACAAATCGTGTTATGTTATAATCCAATGAAAGCCAAGTTAAATCTTTTTTTATCGTCCTCTCGTTTACGTTTTATTCGAAACAGCGAGAAATAATTGCAATCGACAACAGTATCGAATTACTCGTATTATCGGTTACACCCCGCTTTATCGTTCCGCTAATCGATAGAGCGCCTTTCCTCTCTATCCCACCAGAAAATAATCCCGCCGTCAGGAATAAACCTGCTGATTCTTCGCCAGTTGATAAATTGCATGAAACAATTTCTACCATAATACGACGATTTGCATAATTTTAAATAAAGTCGACCAGAGTGTCTATTCCCTAGAAAACATGGAAAATCTGTAATTCTCAGAGATTTTTCTTGTTACTGGAGGAATCAGGAAATTCTCATCGAATTTTATTAGGACGCAGATTTTTTTTTTTAAGTTTTCTCTTTGATAATTTTTATTTTATATTGTAAGCAGTAAACAATCCGCCAATAAGTCAAGTTGTGAATTATAAGTGTTTAAAATATATTTTAGATATATATCTATCTCTGTTTATATACAGGGTGTCCCATTTTAAAAGTTCCACCCTCATAACTTTTCAGGATCAACGTTTGAAGGAAAACGACTCGGATAAAATTTGTAGGGAACAAAGGGGGCTATCTAATAGTGACCTTGGATTTGACATTAAAGGTAATTTTCAAGGTCATTTGAAGGTCAACTTTCGTTTTTAAAATGGAACCCTCTCTTTTATTGCATATTCTTGTAGCTTATCTCGAGAGCTTTCTAAAACACTATAATAAAGTATTTTTTCATTAAGTACTTTTTGAGTTATTTTATATTTTAATCTGACATATTTTGATATAAAAAATAAAATATCTCGTAAAATATTTAGTTTTCGATAATCTTACCGTAACACTTTTATGTTTATATAGTGTTTTGAAAAGCTCTTGAGATAAACTACAAGAATATGCAATAAAAAA
>NW_021853687.1:55866-78489 GCF_003651465.1 Formica exsecta
CCTTCAAACGTTGATCCTGAAAAGTTATGAGGGTGGAACTTTTAAAATGGGACACCCTGTATATTCGGTGTCTTAACAAAATATCGAATATGCAATATGTATTCTTTATTTTAATTTTTAGTTATAAAAAATGAAAAAGATTATGCAAGTTAAAAATTTTTATCTTAACGAAAACTATTCAGTTTTTTTTTAAGTACATTTGTAAATCTAGCACATAAAACTTAAGTGGCTTTGTATTATATTTTCCCTTCATGTGAATGTAAAGTATTGGGAAACGTGTCTAATAAAAAAACTTATTTTAGGAATTGCATCAAAAAATCATTATTCTTGTTATCTAGAATTTTGAACAAAAATACCTGGAAAATCAGGGAGTTTCCACGGAGTTTCCAGGGAATTTTTTTACAAGATTTGAGTAGACATCCTGGTCGAATCTAGATCGTTATTAAAGTACACACCCTTTTTCTCTATAAAAAGATGTAAAGTGTGCTACAATTTACGCGCATTAATTTAGATATATTAAATTATACGCTGAACTTTGTTATCCGGAATTCTGTCGCGCGTTACGTAACTTTTGAGATGAGCTTGTATAGCGGCTCGCCTGTTTTCCCTGCGGTTTTATCGGTCGACTGGAACGGGCTGGACGTTAAATTCTTGCCTTTGGGTTTTACCTGCATCACGTTATGCATATTGCGTGGGTGTGTGTGGGTGTGCAACACCGGTTTCTGATTGACTCTACGCATGTTTTTATCTTTGCGCGAACGATAAATTTTCTGAGGGGGCGTCTAGATTAATTCCGAGGCGCTCTATTCTTTCCAATAATATTATTGCAACGTTCAATTTTAAGCACACAATATCGCATCTGAATTTAAATACAGAGAAATCATTTTATCGTATGGTTTTGAATTGTTTCCGATGATTTGGGGAAGGATGTGCTTTATCAAGGTATCTTGATATATGACAACAACAAAGTGTTGCTCGTAGTTACCGGAAGATACCTCAACTGTCTGCGAGGTAATCTTATCTAGAGCCCTTGTCTTATCTGGAAAGAGCATAATCGGCTCGAGACCACCGCCTATCCCACTGTTTGCACGAGTTTATCGCTGTCGACCGCAGCGAATATCCAATGCGAACCGCGTGTCATACCGTATTTGCATATCCATTCAAGGGGCGGCGCGATTATAGCACCGACCGCACTATTATATCGCGCCAAATGCATCCGCGAGATATTTTTTATCGCGCATCGCGCGCTTTACTTTTGTTCCGATTAAATGACTTGAATTGTCTCAAATATAGGTAACCTTCGAGATAATTTTATTTTGTTTTATACAGACACAGTAAAATGTATCCATGCAATTATATAAATTTAATTGTAATTTTTTTTTTTATATTTACTATTGTACTTATACTGTGGTAAAAATAATCGAACAAAAGCGCGGACAATGCAGCTGCGCTGCAGCAGGAAGACTCTGTAAGCTCTGCGGAAAACGTGATGCAAATGTAAATAGGTGGTGTACTGCCGATGACGACGGAAATACAGGGTGTGCCGTGACTGACGTTGCCCGTTGAACGCTACCATTCAGTAAATTTTCAAGACGTCTTTGGGCACGCCTGCTTGTGTCTATATTTAAGGCATGTATATTACAAGGGTATTTAAAAAGGAAGAAAGCACACACGGGTAAAATGTGCAAGATTTTTTTAAATATCGCATAGATACACGTAATGTGTATTTCAGAAGCATACGTATTATCGTTTAATGTGTAATGTCTAATAAATTTATTCATTCGGTCTTTGATTTTCTTAAAAACATTATATGTACTCTGTGTACAGGAGACGTATATAATTATGTCAATTTAATTTTTTTGCTTTTTGTCTTATTCGTTGACTATGATTGCGTATGCATTTTACATTTGTAAATGTACACCGCGTTATATATTTTTGTATGAAAGTTAATTAAAATTGTATGCCGCGAGGTTGATTAAAGTCGGATTCTTTGATTAATCGTTGGTTGGATGACTCGGCAAATTTCGGTCACTACGCCGTAATTAATTTGCGATGAATACCCATGAATGTTGTGAGCGCGAAAGTGGCAGAGATCTCACATAAATCACGAAGAGCCCGGGCTTATAATTTGTGAAGTCGTAAGTGTATCTAATTCGTTTGTGAAATTCGCGCCAATTATAATAGCGATACTTGGCGTGCAAAGGTACAAGGAACAATCGATTCATTTTTTTTTCACGATTTCTCTCACCTTTCTTTATCAAGAGAGACAATTATTCTAATTAAAAGACCATCTTTAGTATCATTTGTTTAATAACATATACATATATTGCAATTATTTGTTCTAAATTGTATTAAAATTATAATATCTTGTTAACTAGCGGAATTAAAATTACAAAGAAGACGCTCTTTTTAATTCAACGCGATATGATTTTATTAATTATATTAATTTATCATAATTTGGAGGCTCTTACTATCGTGCATATAAATTGAAAAAATTTAAAATAAATGGATATATTCTATCTATTATTTTAATTATGGAACAAATATCGATTTTCCAAATTCGTTAATTATATCATGATGAAAATCAGCTAAAATATCATTCGCACTGTGTATATACAGGGTGTTCCAGGTTGGGTTAATGAAACTTCAGAGTCTTATAGGAAATTGAATTTGGAACAAAAAAGTTCCAATAAACACAGGTCCGGAAACGCTTCGTTAAAAAGTTATAGCTAATAAACTTCGAAAAATCACGTTTTTTTGATAACTTATAAAAATAACTTCAAAATCATTCATTCATTTGAAAAAATAACGAAATAAATCTGATGAGTAATTCAATAACAAACTAAATTACATCAATTTCATTTAATTCTGATAAGTTCGAAAAAAAAAAAATAAGCTCAAAACAACGAAAAAAGCAGAAACTTGAAAAAATCACCTTTCGATGGTCTTTGTGTAAATATTACATTTGTAGTGCAAACATTGCAAATGCAAACATAAAAATATTCTTATTAAATTTTCATCATAATTAATTACTTACAGAGAGTTTATTAGCTATAACTTTTTAATGAAGCGTTTCCGGACCTATGTTTATCCGAATGTTTTTGTTCCAAATTCAATTTCCTATAAGACCCTGAAGTTTCATTGACTTGACCTGGAACACCCTGTATATGGTGTTCGCAGTTGAAAGGTTAACTAGGTAATCGCCGTAATTCCCAGTATCTTTATGGCAGACCCGGGACGGCAGAAATCGCGGAAGCAGCCTAAACAAAAGCGTCGAATATATACTCGCGAGGTCTACTTTATGCAGCGCGAATAAGTTCTCCGGGTGGAGGACCACCGAGAGTCTTTGAAGCGTAAATATAGCGCGCAAAACTGTGCGCCGAGATTTCACCGCGAAATGAATGGCGATGTTCTTCTCTCTTCCCTTTTCCCGATTTCTCGATCGTCATCGACGTGTGATTGCACCGAATTATATGATTTTTATCACACGCGACATGTCTTTGATCGTTTCCCTTGTTGCGTATCTTCTTAGATCGAATTCAAAAATATAATTAAAATTTTTTAATTAATATTTAATTCTATTAATAATATTTAATTCTATTAATAATTACACTGAAGTTTCTTAAGTGGAACAATTTTAGATGATAGATTTTACACACAAAGATGCAGTTTATATAAGATGATACATGTATGTATAATTGAGGGAGTTAAATTGCTTGTTAGCAAAGTGGGGTACTTAATACAGGTATATAATATTATATCACTAGGCACTCAAGGGAGATACTCTCAAGAGAAATATAGCAGAAAATTAACTTTACTATATTTAAAATAATATAAACTGTTTATATACATATATATATGTGTATTTATATATATTAAAAAATAGAGAGAGAGGAAGAGAATGAGAAAATCAAAATGAAATATTGTGTGATTCAAAAATACTGAATTGAGGACACATTTGAATTTATCATGAGAATACCGTTGGGTATATTCTGCGACAAAATAATTTTTTGCGTCCAGCATTATCATTGTCGAGCGAACGAGTGGCGCTAATTATGGTCCTGCGAGGAAAGGAAGTCGTGCGCTGGGCGTAACAAATCTTTATAGCGCACAATATGTAGTAGAAACATACGTGTGGTATGTGTATAATGATATGCGCGAGGCGTATATGCCGTTTATCGTAAGCGCGCACGCACGCACGTACGCATGCACGCATGCACGCATGCACGGGAAGAGCTGCAAGTTTCATTTCGCCAAGCAGTAATTCAGGTCATTGACTCATCGACCAGAATATTTGTTGGACGTCGTTGAAAGGATGAGTGAAGGAGAGAGATGGATAGAGAAAAATAGACTTGTGTTGTTATATTGTATTTCGGAAAAGATGGGTCAACATGGGTCAAGGATGTACCGGGTGTCCAAGAATATCCATAATACTCTTGAGACAGAGAGAAATAAATTGGCTACATTTCAGGAAGGTGCGACAAATAATAGTGTATACTTGTCGGAACATGTATATAGTGATAATAAAGCGATATTCTCTTGAGATAGAGAAACAATTTGGCTGTATTTCAAAAAGGTATATGAATGATAGCATAGGTATCTCAGAGACTACACAGCGGTAGTTAATTAAAGACAAAGGTTAATTAAAAAGTTATACTTAATACTGAGAATTATTAGAATAAAGCTTTAGGGAAATAAAAGGAGAATTAAACAGCTCTACGATTTGTATGTTTTTTTTAAATTACAGCTTTTAATTTCTACAATTAATTAATCAATAAATTTCACGATAATGATTTATTGATAAGGATTAGTCATCGTTTGCATATCAACGAAGAACATGAAAGAAAGCAGCATAATTTACGAAAATAAGATGTCTACTTCCTGGAAAAACATGGAAAATCTGGAATCCTTAGGGATTTTTTTTGTATCTGGAGAAGTCAGAGATGGAATTTTATTGGGACTCAGGGTATTTAAAAAAAATTCTCTTTTTGATAATTTTGCTTTTATACTGTAAGCAGTAGGCAATCCGCCAAATTGTGAATTATGTGTTTAAAATATATTATAAATATATATCTATCTCTGTTTATATGGAATATGCAGTACATTCTCTTTATTTTAATTTTTAATAATAAAAAATGAAAATGTTACATAAGTTAAACATTTTTATCTTAACAAAAGTTATTCAGTTTTCTTTCAATACATTTGTAAATCTAGCATCTTGAGACTTAAGTGGCTTTGTGTTTTTTCTTTGTATGAGTAAAAAACATTAGGAAATGCGTACAATAAAAAAACTTATTTTAAAAAATTGCACCAAAAAATCTTTAAAATATTTTCTTTACCTGGAATTTTGAACAAAAATACCTGGAAGATCAGGGAATTTTCAGGGAATTTTTAGAGAATTTTTTTCAACAAAATTTAAATAGACACCTTGGAAAAGCCGCCTAGGAAAAAGAAAAAAAAATACAAAAGACGACACTTTGCATTCGAGATTTTTATCGGAATGTACATACCGAGCACAGTCTTCGGGTCGTTAACCCCCCTCTGCAATTAACGAAGAAGTGGACATGCTCAGACGGTCCTGGCTTTAAACGATCATTGCGTTCAACGAAGAAGAGAAACGAGAATATCGTAGATAAGATCGACTGGAATTTCCGGTCGCGCGATCGCCTGCAGTTCTTTCTTTCCTCTTCTGGTATTCTTTCCGGTATCATCCGTCAAATAACACCTTCAATTCTCTTCTTTTATGATGATTAAATATTTTTCAAAGTAATCTCCCCTAATTTTTCGATATCGCGTTCGCTTTCTCATTTGAACATGAAAGATGTAATCGAAATGTTTTATTTTTGACAAGCGTTTTCTCGCGTATTTTTGCATATCATTATTACACAATAGATGTCATTTTACTGCTTTTATCGCGACCGAGTTCGATGTATAAGCGTCTTTATAATCGTCGAGATTGAGAGGATTAAACGACGGCAACGACATCAACCGATCACTTTTGCGTTTAATGAACCGTCTCGTTCCTCATCGTTTCGTATCGTATCGTATCGTTGCATCGAAAGTCGCCGCGACGTATATGCACCGTGGAATCTGGGATGCATGCCGGTCGTTCGACAATCCTGCCGGCGGAGAAAAGTAGAAAGTCGCACATGTTTACGGGTTTTACACGTTAATCGGACGTGAAACGCATGGCCACACACGCGGCTCGCACGCGAGAAGCCGATCGTTCCGAATGAAGTACTCGTTAACGCGGGCCACCTATTAAAGATTCTTCACTCCGCGAGAATGTTCTCCAGTATGCAAGGAACATTATAGATTCAAAATCTGGAAAGTCTTAAATTGATTCGTTCCGAATTCTTGTTTGCTCTGTCAGATTTATAACACTTGTTGTAATCTGACAATTGTTATAAATTCGTTTTTATTTTGTCATAATAATTCGCACGATAAAATAATAAGAAAATATTAAAGAATATTTGCAGATCCCGAATAAAACTTTTTCTAATTTTCTTTATATAATTACACTGAAGAAAGATGTACTAAATCCCAAAAAAATTTTTTTGTTTAAAAAAAATTATTTATTTAAATACTTGCAAAGGAATTAGTTATTTTAATCAAGTAGCAAATATATTTGAATTAGCAAAATATGCTTTTATTTTCAAATAAAAAAAGGAATTTGTTTTTTTATCCTTATTATACTAAAATACTTGCTTTAAAAAAAACATTTTTTAATTTTTGGCTGCTTGTTTAAAAAAAAAAAGTTCTTTTTTATTTTAATAAATAATTTTTTATCTTCAAATAAATATATTTTTATATTAAAACAAATTATATATTTATTTAAATAAAATAAATCAAAATTAACAAAATATATTTATTTGATTAAAGATTTTATTTTTAGTACATATATCGCAATATTATACGAAATTCGAGATCGAAATCAGTGACTTTCAGCCAAACAAATTGAACAGAGAGAGAACGCGATTATAGCATTATCTTCTGGTTGAAATATCATCTCTAATTTTTAGCCGACGCGCATTTTACGGAACGCGAATTTCGATTAGAATTTCTATTTCACACGCTTATCAAAGGATATTATACGCTTAGAGATTGCAGTAGCGCCGGTCTTATCAATTTACCCGTATGATAGTTCCTTCGCTGCACATTCGTGATCTTATCACGGTAGTTTTATAATTATCGCGATTACACCGCGGAGTCTTGTTTTATCCCGGTTTCAAGTGTCATTCAGGAGGAATTCGCTTCGGACGATTGTAAGGGTCTTATCGATCGCGAGAAACGTCGTACTGATTAGATAGCGTGTGTTTTACACGATCTCGTCGCGGGATTTAGAAAGTTATTCTAATGATTGCTCACACGTATCTTTATGACCGGGATCTTACAGGTCGTGACAATTTATAGATGTACAAGTGCATGCGATTGGGTCAAGTGGGTCAACTCGGTCGAATTTGTTCGCGAAAGAATATATCTGTACTATTTTAATTTATCTGTATTCTACAGTATTCACTTTGTATATACATTTGGAATATATTAGAATAATTATTCAGAAAATAATATTTTTCCAACAATGCAAGAGTCGAAAATAAAATATGATTATTAAATATGTCGACTATTCATTTAATAATAATTATGAAAAATGCAGAATAACGATATCAATAAATTTTTGCGAAGATAGAATAATATATAATTTTTCTACTTGATTTTTCCTCCAGTTTGGTCATAAATTAATCACACAAAAGATCTGCCGTTAAATTATGACTTGCTCGTATTAAAACACCTTTTATGGCCAACTCCGTCTTTTTTGTTAAGTGTTATGTGAAAAGTTATAATGGATTGACGTGTTATATTCAGAAAATGAAACTTTTTTCATTTCACGAGTACATATAAGTATACTAGAAGTCGCGTGTCTTTCATAAGTAGGTGTGTCTTTCTAAAATTCCGTCACGATATAATATGTTTTGCACGAACGGTTATTGTAATTGATCGCGTCTTCATCTATCTAATGAATATGAAAAAAAATTGAGGCGTGAATAATCACTTTCACATTTAGCGATATCGGTGTGCGAAGGATCCCGCACCTTGAAATTTCGCGCCGCGAAACGACTAACGAGTTCCGTGGGATGAGATGAATTCTCGCGGTTGCATTTTTTTTTCTTTAAACGAATTGTCGAGATGATATTCACGAAATTACTTTGCTTATTGCGACGCGTAGGCGTGTCTGTGAAGTTGGCACGACGTTTTACGAATTTCAAGAAAAAACTAAGAGTTCTAATAGCACTTTTTATAGATAAAACGTCGTGCCAACTTCACAGACACCGCGTAGGCGTTCTCAGGAGAATTGCCACGCTCGTCCGCAATTAGCCGCATGAATCAAACACCGCGGCTACCTTTACGGGAAATGATGGCTTCTTCGCCGTCGCTATTCATTAATCGATTCATAATTACCATGCATAAAATGAAATTTATGTATGAAGATAATTTTATATAAACGATGTAAATCCTCGTATCAACCGTGGTACATACATTATGGTATACTTTTAAATTAATTCTCTTTTAATTAAATTAGGAAGTGAATATAAATAAAACTAATATTAAGTTGAATATTATTAATTTTTATTGAACTTAATTGTTTTTAATTACGTTCTTAAATTATTTTTATATTAATAGTCAGGGTGTCTACTTCCTGGAAAAACCTAGAAAACCTGGAATTTTCAGAGATTTCGTTTTTATCTTGAAAAATCAGGGAATTCTCATGGAATTTTATTCGAACTCTGGGAATTTTTTCAAAAATTCTCTCTTTGATAATTTTGTATTTATATTGCAAGCTTCGGCAATCTGATTGGCCAATGATTGTGAACTATATGTTTTAAATATATTACAAATATATATCTTTCTCTTTGATTATATGTTCATTATCATAGCAAAAAATACTGAATACACAATACTGAATACACATTTTTTATTGTAATTCTTACAATTAACGATAAAAAATAAAAATGTTATCCAAATGAGAAATGCTTATCTTACAAAAGTTACTTAGTTCTTTTCAGTACATTTTAAAAATTAATATTTAAAATTTAAGTGGCTTATTTTTTTTGTATGAGTGACAAGCATCAGAAAACGTACGCAAAAAAAACTTATTTTCGAAAAGTTCCATCTAAAAATTCTCTAATTTTGCTTGGAATTTTGAACAAATCATCTGAAAAATCAGGAGATTCTCTAGGAACTTTTTTACAAGCTTTGGATAGGCATCCTGAATAGTAATTTTAATAATCTCAAATGATTTTCTTATTTAGATTGTGCCAAATAATTTTTCCTTAAAAACTGTGTTTATAAGGTTAACAAAATTTATCATATATATTTTATGTCCAATAAACTTACAGTTCAAAAGAATATAAAACCGCGTTTTTTTACGAAAGGAAATTTCAAACTTATGATGAAGAAAAGTTTTCCCGGAGTAGTTACGTAATACCGTTAATTATGTATTGCTCGTTAATTATTATTTCCACGCATGGAATCGACGGTTGCACGAGCCAAGGTAAAAACTTGTACTACCGTAGTCTTGATAGGATGATCATGACCGTGGCAACTCGTAGCTCGTCTTTTTTATGCCAAAGAATGATCGATCGACAGTAATTTCCCTACTGCTCAACCTTCTTCAGGTCCATCAGTATCCCCGATTTACGATACGCACACTCACCGATGATCTCTTGTCGTAGAGTCGATCGTCATGATTCTTTTTCTTCCATGAGCGAGACTAAAATAAAGAAAAACCAACTGTCGATGCGCGGAAATCATCAGCTGGAAATTTTTAATACAAACGCGCCCGCGCGCTTTTAACGAAGTCCATCGTAATTTGCTGCGTTAATTACGAAAATGATGATTACGTAAATACGTCGCGGTACAGTTAACCTAAGCTGGATAGCAACTGGCAGCCGGAATATCGCGATGCTGTAATATATAGCTGAATTAGAAAAAAAATGATTCATCTACATCTGGCCTATAACTTTTTAAAACTGAAATTTTTAAAATTTTGCTTGACTTTTCTTACATCAGTTAATGGTTAGGATACCGTAATCCATTCTCTTGGCTCCGTCACTGATTGCTGACATCGCTACCGAGCGCAAGAAAGCGCATTCCATATCAGAGTATCGATGCTTCCTAGTGCAAATCGCTATCGGCTATTCGCCTTCTTCGGACGCGTTCCTTTTGACGTTTGTGCAATCGTCGGCTCTCGACGACTGCGTTGGTCGAGCTCGAAATGGTGAACGTGGTCATCGACGCGTGGACCGCGGCGATCCACATACGAAACAGTGTGCGAAGTTCTTTCCTTCGGTCTCCTTTGAACGTTGGACGAAGTCGGCGAACAGTCCTTCCGGAGGTTTCCCCTCGTGACGATCGCGCGCGTTTCGCTCTAAACGATAACGGGGAATAAAAAGGACTGATCGCGAAGCTAATGAGCACGGAAGTAATGAGAGATAAGGCTTTTTTGTGCGCAAGAAGGTCCTCTGTCTGAATGATCTGGATACCGCGGCTGTTTTTGGTAAGAGCCTCGTGTTGTACCATTGTGTGTATGTGTAATTTTGGGCGATTGGTGATCTTAAATTGGGAATTGGGAGAGATTGACAGGGTATCTACTCCTTGGAGAAACATGGAAAACTTGAAATTTTCGGGAATTTTTTTGTATCTGGAGAAATCAGGAAATTCTCATGGAATTTTATTGGAATTCAGGGAATTTAAAAAAAAAAATTCTCTTTGATATTTTTGCTTTTATATTGTAAGCAGTAGACAATCCGCCGATAAGTCAAGTTGTGTATTATAAGTTTAAAATATATTTTAAATATATATATCTATCTCTGTTTATATATTCAATGTCTTAACAAAATATTGAATGTGCAATACATTTTTTTAATTTTAATTTTTAGTTATAAAAAGTGAAAAAGGTTATGCAAGTTAAAAATTTATATCTTAACAAAAACTATTTAGTTTTTTTTTTCAGTACATTTGTAAATCTAACACTTGAAACTTAAGTGGCTTAACTGCGTGAAGTTAGCACCCCATTTCTGAAATTTTAAAATTCTAAAGGTTGTTCCAGGTTGTTCTACACTTGTTCTAAATTGTTCCAAAACATCAAATTTATATTATAAAAATTTTCGCGGAGAATCGGAGAATACAATTTTTTGACCTGGCACCCCATTTTTCAAAAATCAAACTTTTCAAGGTTGTTCCATGTTGTTCTAGTTGTTCTAAACATTGTTCCAAAGTATTAGTTTGATTGGTTAAAAACTTTAAAAGATATTGAAAAAACAAGAATTTAAGAAAAAAACATTTTTGGCCATTTTCTCATAAACAAAACAACTTACATAATTGTCGGTTTAGAACATATTTATAACCGCGTAGAACAACTCAGAACAAAATTTTCAAGACCAGAACAACAACATAAAGCCTACTTTACTCTTCATCGAAAAATTTTATTTTCCGATTTTCTTGGGTAAAAACTTTGTTCCAGGTTTCCCGCTTTAAAACTATCGTATTCTCGACTAGAACAACCGAGAACTTTTGTTTATGAGAAAATGGCCAAAAATGTTTTTTTCTTAAATTCTTGTTTTTTCAATATCTTTTAAAGTTTTTAACCAATCAAACTAATACTTTGGAACAATGTTTAGAACAACTAGAACAACATGGAACAATCTTGAAAAGTTCGATTTTTGAAAAATGGGGTGCCTAGGTCAAAAAATTGTATTTTTTAATTTTCCGCGAAAATTTTTATAATATAAATTTGATGTTTTGGAACAATTTAGAACAAGTCTAGAACAACCTGGAACAACCTTTAGAATTTTAAAATTTCAAAAATGGGGTGCTAACTTCACGCAGGTAAGTGGCTTTGTGTTTTTCTTTCATATGAGTGAAACACATTAGAAAACGCATACAATAAAACAATTTATTTTAGAAAATTGCATCAAAAAATCTTTAAAATATTTTCTTTACCTAAAATTTTGAATAAAAGGTCAGGGAATTTCCAGGGAATTTTTTTACAAGATTTGAGTAGACACCCTGGATTGAAGAAACATATTTTATCTCGCCATGTGTGATTCAATTTTCTTTTTATTTATTTAAATCTGATTATCAAAAGATCTCAAGGAGAGATATTATCATTTGATAATTGTCATTATTTTAATTATGATTTAATTTAATTTTCCCTCTTGTTAACGCGATTTGCGGAATAATTTCTTGGCAGACTCGTCCAGCCATCAATTTTGATAGCAATATTTGGCCAATGTGCAAATTGCGAACTATATTTTACCGATGTCCGTATCGTAAAATCGAAGCACGGTTCGTTCGATGATAAGAAACGCTCGATTTCCGTCGATTCACCTGTCTCTATGTGTTTCGTGATTAAAATTCGGCTCACGCGTTTCCTTGTAACGGATAATCTTATCGCCGTTGCTATAAAACTGATTTCCTCTGTCGTAAAAACGAAATTGGGGATACATTTGTGTAAATACAGAGTGATTCAGAGCTACAAGCTTACGGTTGTGATTTTCAAACACGTACGAATTCGAATTGAAAAATCTTTGCACAGTTGAAAAATTCGTGTCAAATTTAACAGATATCACATGTCCCAAACGGTCCACACAAATTTTTGTATTAATTTAACATAATATGGATATGTTAAATGGTGACATTAATACTATGTTAATATTTTAACACAAAATAAATGCAAATATCAAAGTAATTTGAAATAAATTTTGTGTAAAATCAATATATTTTTAATGATAAAATTAACTTGGAAAAATCTTATTGACGGTCTGTAGTCATTGTCACTTCTAATGCAGAATAAAATCAACATTTTTTTCTGTAAATTTTAACAGATAAATCTTATCACTAATAATACAGAACATATCTATTGTGTAAAATTAAAAATAGGTGCGCATTGTATTATTTTTATACTTTTTTCAGTTATTTTAATAATTTAACACTTGAGTTCAATTAACACAACAGCAGTATGTTACATTAACACATGAATGTGTTAAATATTTAACGCAAAAATTTTAACCGGCATATTTTTTAATAAGTAAACAAATTTTCTAACCGTGTGATTGATGTATAATATTATCAAAGATATTTCTTTGAAAGATAAATGAAAGAGTTACATAATTAATTTTGATCGTTTATTTAAACATTTATTTATAGACACAATATCGTAATAATATATTTGATCATATTAGCGCAAGATCTTATCGACAACATTTCGCATAATGCGAATGAAAGTTATTCAACGTAATAACGTGTAATAAGATCGAGAATGGGAATTAATCTTAACTCTCTTATTATGCAATGAGAGCAGGAATATGCATGTCATCGGGGTGGATCGATACACGGTCGGAGAATATAGGTTTGCGTTATACGATGCTGCGTCGCATCGGCTGATGTATGTAATTCGAGGAACATATGTAACTGACCTGTCTGATTGTTAATATTATAGCGGCAGGGTTATGCGTGTTCAACAACAATATATTTGCGTTTTTTTTTTTTTATTCCAAGGGAATTACAATCATCGAGCTGATTGACAAATGACCGATTTTTAAACTTTTGACGTTTATCTTCAATCATTTATTGCGAGATGAGTTTTCTTCCTTTAGTGTTGTACATCGTTTGAGATATATTAGGTATATATACGTTTGACAACAATATATTTGCGATCTTTTTATTCCAACGGAATTACGATCATCGAGCTGATTGACAAATGACCGATCTCTAAACTTTTGACGTTTATCTTCAATCATTTATTGCGAGATGAGTTTTTTTTTTCCTTTAGTGTTGTACATCGTTTGAAATATACTAGGTATATATACGTTTGAGGCATATTTCAACACACATTTATGTACCATTCCTGGCAGATCGCCCTGAGAGGATTTTAAGGGAGAATTTCACCGACTCGAATCTAGTCCACATCTAGACGATTTACAGAGCGATTCGTACCGCGCTTAAAGTGCATTTGTATGATGCAAGTTCAAAAGGCGGAGCAGAAAAAGAGATGCACTCGCGGAACATAGTGTTTACTCCCTGGAAAAATATGGAAAAGCTGGTATTTTCACGGATTTCTTTTTGTACCTGGAAAAATCATGGAATTCTTATGGAATTTTATTGCGGGTCAGAGAATTTCTTAAAAAAATTCTCTGTTTGATATTTTTGTTCTTATATTGTAAATAGTCGACAAGCTAGGTAAATAATGTGTTTAAAATATATTATAAATATATATTTATATTTGTTTATATATTTAATGTCTGTTTATATTATATATTTAATGTCTTAACAAAATATTGAATATACAGTACATATCTTTTATTGTAATTTTTAGTGACAAAAAAATGAAAATTTTATATGCAAATGAAAAATACTTATCTTACGAAAGTTATTCAGTATTTTTTCAATATATTTATAAATATAGCACTTGAAACTTAAGAGGCTTTTCCTACATGTTTTTCCTCAATGTTTTTCCTTCATATGAATGAAAAACATTGAAAAATATATACAATAAAAGAACTTAATTAAAAAAGTTGCACACCAATATATCTTTAAAATATTTTCTTTACCTGGAATTTTGAATAAAAATTTCTGGAAGATCAGGGAATATTTTTACAAGATTAGAGTTGACACCCAAGCGGAAATATACTTCATATATATAATTTCACATATATAATTTCACATATATTTCACATATATATAATTTCACATATATAATTTCAAATTTTTTTAAATTTGTATTATCCGCTAAAATTCGATTAAGAAGAGTATACATAATAAGTAAAATTAATATCTGGCATTAAATTGAAATTTTGGATTAGCTATTGGAGATAAATCTTATCCGAATCATGGAACATTTTCTTGAATCTGCAGCTTGGAAATCAATGTTGCAGTTGACCTCTCTCGTCGACTGTTTTATATTTGTTCGAGCATATATAAACTCTGTTCCCGACATTGATCTGTCTAGAATTGTTACTGCCGCTATAACTTTGAATGCGATTTTCTATTCTGATCGTTTGCCGTATTTATTTCTTATTTGTCGGAAATCTATAACGGATTTTCTCGGCAAATATGTATAAGTTTCAATCCGACGTTCGCGAAGTGACAAGTGAAAGCGAGGATATTATATTTTATATTCATACTTTTATTAATTTTTTGTATGTATATAAAATTGGGACCATATCTTGTTTATTCTGCCATTAAGATTGCGAATATCATTATGCGATGATTGTAAACTTGATTTACTGGAATATTATTTCTATAAATCATTAAATTGTAAGATTAAATTATTTCATCATTTATAAAGTCATTACGTTTAGAAAATAGATCTACTTTGTTGCGAGACATAAATGAATTACACATTTTAAATATATTATTTAAAAATTATTCGACCGCGAAAAAATAGATCATGATTTCATTGGATTTAATTGAAGCGCAGAATGGTTTAGACAATATGTTCGGTGAGAGTTTATTGGCATGATTACTGGGGCTTGGCATGAAATCACGTTTTCATAATAGACAAATGCACAGGTGGAAATGGGTCACACCACAGGAGTAAGTTTATCACCTAATCTGCACTGGTGATTGTACCGTACCGTTGAATAGTCGATGGCTTGTTTAATGGCGATGCAGGAAGTGAAAGCACGTTATCTCAAATTAGTTAATTTGCCATTTAATTATCATAACAATGTGTCGGGGATTTAGAGAATGACATAAACTATAACACATACAAAAAAATTGCAAAATAGCTTCTTGTTTTTTAAGCTGGATTATAAAATAAATATAACAGGGTCTACTCCTTGGAAAAACCTAGAAAACCTGGAATTTTCAGAGATTTCGTTTTTATCTTGAAAAATCAGGGAATTCTCATGGAATTTTATTCGAACTCTGGGAATTTTTTCAAAAATTCTCTCTTTGATGAGATTTTGTATTTATATTGCAAGCATCGGTAATCTGATTGGTCAATGATTGTGAATTATATGTTTCAAATTTATTATAAATATATATCTTTTTCTCTTTGATTATATGTTCATTGTCATAACAAAAAATACTGAATACATATTTTTTATTGTAATTTTTAAAATTAATGATAGAAAATAAAAATATTATGTAAATGTAAAATGCTTACCTTACAAAAGTCATTCAGTTCTTTTCGATACATTTTTAAATTTAATATTTAAAATTTAAGTGGTTTATTTTTTCTTCGTATGAGTTAAAAGCATTAGAAAACGCATACAAAAAAAAATTTATTTTAAAAAGTTTTATTTAAAACTTTTCTAATTTTACCTGGAATTTTGAACAAATTACTTGAAAAATCAGGGAATTCTCAAGGAATGTTTTTACAAGCTTTGGATAGACACTCTGATATAATCGAAAGTATCGCGAGTTTTCTTTTTTTCTTAAGAGTTTATATTGTTCTGTATATCTTAGTATCTTCCATCTTAGTAATTCTCAGATTTCTTCTCCTTGTCGATCAAACTCTGTTTCGTTGAGTTAGCGTTATCATTTTTCACACGATTGTTTGCCGCGTTCGATTTCTTACCGTGAACCCTCACGGCATTCGATCCGCGGATAACTCACCAACATGCGGAGAACTGAGAAATTGCATCGCTGGAAACAAAGAGCAGCCGCTGTCTCTTCTGATCGACATAAACAGCGCGAGTATCCAGTATCCAGATACATATTTGTACTAGTAGTAGCTTCACACAGATCTTCTCTTCTATAAAGATATAATTATATAATTCTATAATTAAAGTTATTTCAATTGGAAATAATGGGAGATAATATTCAAGATGAGACGCTCTTTTCAATTAGCAATAAAAAAAATAATTTTATAATTATATAATATAACTATAATTTCCTTTCTCTATGTGATTATATAGAATTATGCTATTCTTTTCACATCTAGTCGTATATGTACTGCAACAATGACGTGTTTCATCTCAAGCAATATCTGTTCCATTCTTCACGGTGAGAAGCAAACGATACTCGTCGTGAATCCTCGACGACGCTATTGAAAAATCGATAACACTTCTCCGATTTAATATCATGCAGAAACTTGGTCAAACCGACACAGTTCCATAAAACTTTATGTGTGTCGAAATATGGCGGATGAATTTAAACTGTCATTGGGACACGGAATATGGTTTTAAACCATTCAGCGAGACAATAAACGCATTATTTTACGCGCGAATTATTGTTATTGCCAAGCCATTTTGTGCGAGATGATGCGAGTGAAAAGCAAGCTCGTCTCAAATGTCAACAATGTGAATGGTTGTTTTATTAAGGAATTGTATGCGATGATTTAAAAATTTATATAGGTAATTTCATCAAGCTTTAATAGATAATGAAATATTTTTTTGATAATTTAAATTTAAATTATTGATAATTTATATAAAATTTAAATTAATTGAGATTTTTTTTATATCTAAGAGAAGAAACTGTCCCACTTAATTTTATATCAAAACTGTCGTATTATTTCAATAAACAATTGTACTGTACTATAATAAAATACAGTAACAGTATTTTACTGACAGTTTTGATATAAAATTAAGGGGGACAGTTTCTTCTCTTAGATATAAAAAAAATCTCAATTAATTTAAATTTTATATAAATTATCAATAATTTAAATTTAAATTATCAAAAAAATATTTCATTATCTATTAAAGCTTGATGAAATTACCTATATAAATTTTTAATTGTGGATATTAAATAATATTTTGTAAACAAGCAGCAATATTTTAATTTTTGTTTTATCAAGAAAAATTGACTAATTTCAACAGAGATAAGATATTTGTTCATATTTTTCCAATCTAAGGCCAAACGCAGAATTTGTTTTGGTTCAAAGTTTCACGCGAAAAAAGTGCAAACGTCGCCATGAAGGCAGGAAGCCGGAAATGGTTTGTTTGATTGTACGACGAGCACTTTGCGAAGAGTACGGCATCGGATTCAATCCTATCTTTATTTGCCTTTCTTTCTGACACTTCTCTATCGGCAAATTCGCGACTATGAAAGTCTAAAACCCGTCTACAAACAATTCGCGATCTGCTTTTTATCGCGATGTCAGACGACGCCAATTTTTATACAGACGTCTTTTTCACTGTATGTGTGTATACTTGATCTGATTGATCTGATAAATATATTTAAAATCATCCCAAATTTTCATGCACGAAAGGTTTCGATATTCTTTGTTATTGAGTCTTGTTTCATACTTTTTAAATAACAAATTTTTTTAACAATTTTTGTTATGTATTGTAGAATTTCACAAAATAATCTAATTTATATGAATATATTAACTTACAATAAAATCATTTATTTTGACAATATTTATTATTGTAATGTTAAAAGAAATTTTTATAGTACATATATTCATAAATATATGAAAATAAAATTAACTTCTTTACTTTCGTAATAAAATTTTTTTCTCTGAAATTGATGGCTAACAATAAAATCTCACTTTATAGAATCTTTTAGAAGCATATTTTACAGTATCCAATTTTATGCAAATTGCAATTAAATTTAATGTTTTGCTCGACAGACATTTTCTGAAAAAATTACGTCAGCAAAAAATATCTTGTTTCTCGAGTGCTCTATATATTCCTGACAGGATTTCAAAGAAAGTCGGAAATAAAAAGAAAAGAGGGATCAAACGAAATAGGATTGGTTTCTTTCTTTTACAAATTGGCTTCCATCCTCTTATTTGCAGTTGAATATTCAAAGAAACCAAATTATCATTATCGTTGAGAGAAATATTTCCTGATTTGATCCTGTTAGCTTAATAGAGGTGAACTTTTCACAATTTGAATCATTATCTACTAATCTATATATTTTTATGATGAAGATTTTAACTTTATAATAAAGATTTCATTTCTTGATCTTGTTTATCTTTAAAAAACTGTAAAAGTCGAATTCAATCTTCTCTTCGTAAAAAAGGAAACAAACGAGAAATCATTAAGGATGTTTTGAATGTACAATAGTAGTAAAAAACTGTCATAATTAAAAAAAAAAATATTTTTTATGTTTATACTGTTTGAAAAACTAAATAAATAAATCCGGATTATAAAAAGAATTAAAGCATCACAAAATAATATGTTTTTAACGTCTTCGTAAAAAAAAAATAGTTGTAATTAATATTTTTTCTAATTTATGAGGAAAACTTTTGATCGTGAATATCTCCTGATATCAACTGCAAGATACAAAAAAAACGAGTAATTTACAGAAAGAAAGAGAGAGAAACAGATAATATTTTTTCTACAATTTTTAATAAATAAATAACTTTTAAATGAATAAGTGGATCTAGATCAAGTTTTGCACAAATATTTATTAGAGTTTTTTTTAATATATATGAAAATTTTTATTTTGTTGGCAATATTTTTTCTTTGTCAAATTTGTCAATAAGTGCTACAATACGCGATTTTCCATAAGAATCAATAGTATCTTTAAATTTAAATAATTTCCAAATGGTTAACAGAAATTTGTGTGTGCTTAGGTTTTACACAGATATTCAGAAGAATTATTAGAACAGTCTACGAAATTTTTATGCTTTTGTCAATGTTTTGATATATGACACATCCTTAACAGACGGAGTAATTTAATTAAATCAGTTTGCCATGACGTATCTCTTCCTTGTAAACGCCGCGAAGAATTTGAGGTATATCTTCGGGGAATTGTCGATAAAATGATTGAAGAAATCATATTTGCCTCGAACAGACGGTCTCCAAACATGGAGACCGGGAGAGAACCGTGGGCTCTCGTAATAGCTCTCACGAATGACCATCTGGTTGCGTAGGTACCACCACCTTATTCTACTATTGGCGAATCTATCAACCTACTCGGAATTGCAGGCAGACTAGATAAAATAATTTCTCATGTTAGAGAAAGCGCATATCATTCTGTGCAAATGAAAATATATATATATATATATATTAATTAAATTATGATATATATTTTTGTTTTTCATAACCATCAGTTTTTCCCCGGAATGTATTTAATTAAATTCTTTATTTCTGGATTTTCGATAAATTAAAAAAAAAAAAAGAGTTTTGAAATATAATATATAAAAGAAATTTTTAATAGAAAAATGATTCCCCAGCTAAGTATGTATAAGATAATTTGAGAGCAATTGAATAACATTAAATCTCGTTACATTTTTTAATGATTTAATAACGAGCGTTAAATTATTAGGTACCGTTTCTTAACCATTTTACGGCAATTGACGAGAAATGCCTGGTTATGCAGTTGGTAAACAGAATGCCGTCTTAGATGGAGGAGAGGCCGTTCTACAGGAACTTATTTCATCGCCACGATAACTCGTTTCGCGAAATGACCTTAATGAATGCCGGCAACTATCGGCATTACCGATACGCGAAGCGTTCCGTTTTATACGCGATTACGACGTACATTTATTAACGTCGCGCGTTTTTATTCACACCTCTGTAAAGTGTCACATATCCGCGAGAACTTTCTTTACGATGAAGCTAGGTAGAACGCGTGCTAATTAAATAAACCAATAGCTTCGCAAATTGTTTAGTAATTTTAATCGTTAATTAATCATCAGATTAAAGTTAATTTAACCATGATAGATAATGTAATTAAGTACTAAGTAACTATAATTAGATTACTACAATTAATAAAGACTGTCACTTTTCACAACTTCTAAGATTTGAAAGAATTCGAACCTTTGAAGCTTCGAACGTCGAAGCCTTCGAAGCAAATCACAGTCCTATAATTAATAATTGTTGACCTCAGAAAAAACTCTTGATAATAGCTAAAGGTCTTTACTCCTTTATATGTCAACTGCATCTTTCATGTGACACACTCTTTTTACTTTATCTACAAAACTTATCATATATCGTATGTCTTTAACGTCATATAACTATAATATAATAGAATATTTTAAAATATAACTTTTTTTCTTGCAATTTTTCAAAATTGTGGTGCGATAAAGCAATTTTTGAAAATATTTATTTTGCATCAAAGAGATTAAAGGGAAATGATTTTATTGCGTTTGAAAAAAAAAGTTATTTTTTGTTTACAGTTGGAAAATTTGTGTTTTCTTATTAAAAAATATGTCGGTTAAAATTTTTGTGTTAAATGTTTAACACATTCATGTGTTAATTTAACATATTGTTGTTGTGTTAATTGAACTCAAGTGTTAAATTATTAAAACAATTGAAAAAAGTGTAAAAGTAACACAATGTGCATCTATTTTTAATTTTACACAATAGATATGTTCTGTATTATTAGTGACAGGATTTACCTGTTAAAATTTACGAAAAAAAAATGTTGATTTTATTCTACAATAGGCGTGAGAGTGACTATAGACCGTCAATAACATTTTTCCAAGTTAATTTTATCCTTAAAAATATGTTGATTTCACACAAAATTTATTTCGAATTACTTTGAGGTTTGCATTTATTTTTGCGTTAAAATATTAACATAGTATTAGTTTCACCATTTAACATATTCATATTATGTTAAACTAATACAAAAATTTGTGTGGACCGTTTGGGACATGTGATATCTGTTAAATTTAATACCAATTTTTCAACTGTGTTAAACTATATAATAATGCGCATTGCCACTTTACAATCTATAAATTGTATAATCTTCATATCTGCGGTATTATTTATTTTCTTTAGCATGAACGTTGGTTACGCCATTGGTTCTAATCGCGAAACGAGACGTCGTGGGTAATCCGGGCTCCGTCGTCTTTTCACCGCGTTCGCTTCACGGATGGGATTGTATCTGTCACGGCCTTATATTGCCCGACCTAAACCGCGCCTATATGTATAAGCGCACGTTCATGTGCCACGCAAGTAGTCCGATAAATTCCACGAGATACATACAGCCGAGAAAATACATCGAATGAAAGGCCGCTGCAGGTGCTTGCAGCGGCCAACGCACGATGACTGAGTGTATTTGATCTGGAATTTAATGTTCGTCGCGCTTTTAATGCTCTTTTCTCTCCAAAAATAACGAAAACAAGAGAATTTATATTAGTGGTTCTGAATTCTGTCAGTTTTAGTACTTTTTGCAGATCTCTCGGAATGCTTGTTGAAAAAACAATTATTAAAATCGAGATATGATATACGCGTTAATGTTTAAAAAAATACAATAGCTTAAAAATATAAAAGGGAAAGCATGCTATATGTATATTGATTTTATTTTATTTATTTGCTGAATATCCTGATAAATTAAATTTTTTGCTCGCGAAATACTTTGATTAAAAAATCATGGATTATGGATATTAAGAAGCATATATTATACATTTTACTGAGCAAGTAGAACCGGCAGCTACGTGTGATACATACACCGAAAAAAAATTTACTAAATCCAAATAAAATTTGTTTTATTAAAAACAATTATTTATTTAAATACTTGCAAAGAAATTAATTATTTCAATCAAGCAATAAATATAATATTTGAATAGGTAAAATATTAAATAACAACAAAATATGCTTTTATTTGCAAACAAAAAAAGGGAAATGTTTTTTTATCTTTATTATACTAAAATGCTTTAAAAAAAAAAAAACATTTTTTAATTTTTGGCTGCTTGTTTCAAAAACACAGGTTTTTTTTAGT
>NW_021853687.1:81210-84371 GCF_003651465.1 Formica exsecta
TATTTCATATATATAAATATTTATAATATTATAACTATTAATTATAATTATTAATCATATTATAATTATACAGAGTGTCCCAAAATTAGACTGACAAACTTCAAGTAATTATAAAGGACACCAAAATCCAAGCCAATTTTGCTAATAAATCCGTGTCCGTAAATGAACTGTTTCGACACTAGAGAATCAAAGACTAACAAAGGAACCTAGCGAACCCGAAAATTCTGATTTTGATGAAACTTTACAGACATGTGGGGGGGGGGGGTAAATAGATGAATTTAGAAATTTTTAGTTGCGGCATAAAAAAACGTAGAGCGGCTTTTTGCTTTTCTCGATATAACTCGAAACTTATTCGAGATATCAAAAAATATTTTATACAAAAGTTTTATGGTAAAAACATCTTTATTTAACCACATTAACAAAATTTTGAAAAAAAAACAATTTTTTTAAAGATTTTTGCCCTTGTTAATCTTTGATTCTCTACGTGCCAAAACGACTCGTTTGCGGACACGGGTTTATTGGCAAAATTGGCTTGTTTTGCTGTTCTTTATAACCACTTGAAATTTGTCGGTCTAATTCTGGGGCACCTTATATGATTGAATTTCGCAAACCAATGCTGGAAAACGAGGAAAACCATCTCATTCCATGATTCGAAACAGGAAAAAATTTATTTGCGAAAATTAATCCTTTCTATAAAATATATCTAGGTGGTCTACAAACTTTGCGTTAACATTAATTTGCGTGCCACGTTCAAGCAATTAATCCTAAAAAGGAAGACGATTAGAGCGGTAAAATGATTTAAGAATAATCCTAGTCGCTAAAGAGGAGATACATATGACTGAAATACTTAGCTAACAAAGCTTAAACTTCCTGCTGCTTGATTATTAGACTATGGATTATCTCTGTACGACGATTATTATCTTCTCGAGCAACGTTATCGCATCTCTGTTTCTATAATTCTTACTTGTTTGAAAAATAGAATTTTCTGCTTTGCATTTTTCATTTATATCTCTTTTAGGCTTATTTTGCGATTATTTGAGAATTTTTTGTAAAGCATTCATTATATTCTGACATATTAAAAATAATTACTATCCTGAGAAAAAGAAAGTTGTTAAGTTGACTAAATCCGTTCAACTAATTACCATTTTTTAAATTGAATCATTTAAATATCTAAATCAAATATACGTCATGTTAGATTTAATATGTCGTATTTGACTTAAATACTTAAATATTTCAATTAAAACAATGGTAATTAGTTGAACAGCTTTAGTCAAATTAACAACTTTTTTTTCTCAGTGTACTAATAATTTTATTTACATTAGGAATAAAAACTCACGATTGAAAAATAATACACTCATTTTTGCCGAAACAATTAATCGCACAATAGATAACGAAAATTTAGCATTAGTTTAAATATCACACAAAGCCATACAACATATTACTTTAGGATATAAGTTCATTTACATCAATGAAAGTCAAAATTATGTTTCCTCCGTTTTCATTGCGGAACACAGATCTGAATCACAACGGGTGACGACGAGTTAATAAAGCTCGATGACGCGACTGACGGTCGTGGATCATCGAGCTGAGACCATCAAATCGTCCCCTCACGATTGATCGAATCGATCGAATGTGAATCGCCTTCTGTGCTCGTAGCGCAGCATTCCGTGTCGCATCATCAAAGGCAGTTGTTAACGTGATGACGCGGCTTCTTTTTATAGACGAGCATAAACATATGTACGTGCACATGCGTGCGTGCGTGTGTCGCTGGTGTCGCTTTGGTGAGTCGATTCCTGTCGGACACGTGTGCCAGTTTACATATGCGAAACGTACACAAGGTAGCCCGAAGAGGCAGCACTTCAGCTTTGGAATTTTTCGACCAATTTGACATCGATTTTTTTATGAACTGCATTCGAAATATCAATAGCTTTTGAGTTACGAGGAATTCGTAAATAAATTTTTTTCGCAAATTAATTCTCGAAAATGTAAATACAAGATATTTAACAATTTTAATTTCTGTTTTAAAAACATTTTAAGCAAATTGGAACAGAATTTTAATTTGTTATAAAATTATAACATAGGGAAAATATATGACACGTATCAACATTTTTGTCAATAATATTGAAGAATCCATAATTGACAGAAACAACGGTAGCTTTCGGTCTTGTATATTTGCATTAAAAGCACATTCTCAACCAGAGTGCACGCATGTATCATTGCTATCGAAAAAATACAACGCAAATAAACGCGACAGAAATGTCAAAGAATTACGATTTTGCCGGATCATAAGGTCACGATCCCCATTCCGAGCTGATTCTGCTCAATTTTTTTTTTTTGCAACTTTTGCTGATGATGCTTTATGGAAACCGGAGGCAGTTAATAGCACGTAATTATGATTCGTATTTCAATCGATCGATTGATCATAGATGGAGAACGGAATAATCTATTTGCGGCGTTGATCCATAAGAAATAATTATGCAAATCGTTATTCCAATTGATGATCAATTCAAGTACTCGACAAGATTATGTAATGAAAAATGAAAGATGCCATATTTAAGTAACATTTTACACTAATACTATCCGGAAAAATTATTAATGACAGGAAATTTTAATTATACTAAAACAACACAGCGCGCTTTTCGCGCGCGCCATTCATCCTTTTTTATTTCAACATTTTTTATTTCAACATTTTTAACAAAATAAACCAATATAACTGCCTAATATCAAATATTATTATCTAATATCATATTCTTCCTCCTTTTCCTTCGATCTCTCTCTCTCTCTCTCTCTCTCATTTTTCTCTCCCCCCCTTATTTTTCAGAATTATTGCACGTATTTAACTTTATAATTAACAAAAACTTAAAAAAAATAAAGTATTGATTAATAGTGATTAATGATGTGCAAAGTAATGTGATATCCAATATTATCTCATATTATACATCTAAAAATGAAAAGAGAAGTAGACGATAATTTTCAATCTTGGTAGTAAGAAATCAATTTAAGAATAAGAGTAACATATACCTTTCTAAAACGCGAATCATAAAACTTATTTTAATATCTGTAATAAAATTGATAAATACCTAAAAATATAGAAATAAATAAATTAAATAGTTTGTTCCATAAGTTTTCGAATAACCGTCAATAGCCGAAAAAACACTTTT
>NW_021853687.1:95456-97686 GCF_003651465.1 Formica exsecta
TACTGATTAAAAAGTAATCTTTTATTAAACAAATATTTAAATTAAATAATTAAATGTATAAATAATAATATAATAATAATAATAATAAACGTATAAATAGTTAAAAATTTCTTTGCTATCAAAAAATGTAAATAAAAATAAATATTTCAAAATTAAAAAATTCATATTATGTTGACTTATTTATTTAATTATCGATTTTCTATAAGAGAATAATTAATATCAGCGTATGATTCTTATGTGAATTTGTATTATATGGTGTAAAACTATCATATTATCATAAACATTTTCTTTTTATATATTTTTAGTACGAAAATATATAAAATATTCAGAAGATAAATATAATATTTAAAAACGTAAGTAATTCAATGTGATTTTCTAAATTATATGTTTTAATAGATTTTATATTAAATATTGAAAAAATTCTAGAGACTAAAATATAAAATTTTCAATTTATTAAATAGGTCGTTTAAAATAAAATAATTTTTATCAAAAAAATTTTTTTTTATCTTAATTGGAAGAATAATTACGTATTAATATTGAAACCAAGCACACGGTATATATTTATATAAAAAGAAAGAGAGAAAAAGAAGGTAGGACGGAGAAAATGAAGGAATGTGTGTGTGTGTGTGTGTGTGTGTGTGTGTGTGTGTGTATTTGTTTGCAATAAGATAATAAAAACGAAGCTTATTTTGTTATTCCATTATTTTTGAGCAACATGCAGCCATCTGTTTGAAATTTACATACATTTCTTGGAAAGAACATTTCTTGCGTAAAATTTTAATCCGTGACAGGTTAGATATCACATTTATATATAATAAATTATATAAATATTTATATAATAAATATTTTTTATATCTCTTAAATATCTTATATCTTATATTTCCTGAAATTTTTTTCCTCAGAATTTTTTTCATTTATGATTGTACTTTATTAAGCACTAAAATTAATTCTAAACACATTTATATATATTTAATAGGGAACAATCGTACTATCATATATAGGGTGTTTCAGAATTAGACAGAATTATTTTTTCAAAATTTATTAATGTGTTTAATAGAAGTATTTTTACCATGTTTTGCATAAAACATTTTTTGATATCTCGAATAATTTTCGAAATATATCGAGAAAGGCAAAAAGACACGCTACATATGAGGGGTGATTTCATATCTCAGACCTCAGAATCGTTTTTGGGTTGCAACAGGAAATTTCTAAATTCATCTATTTATCCCCCCAATCAGAATTTTCGAATTTGTGAGATTCCCTTATTAATCTTTGATTCGTTAGTGCGAAAACGGCTCATTTGCGGATACGGGTTTATTGGCAAAATTGGCTTGTTTTGGTGTCTTTTATAACCACCTGAAGTTTATCGGTCTAATTCTGGGACACCCTATAAGTAGGTTAAATAAGTTAATTGAAAGGTGAACAAAACCGTCGAAAAAAGCATTTTACGACGATAAAACTCAAATAAAATAATTCTTATCGGAGAATCATTTAACCGTTTTTACCGAGCGTTTTTACAGGAGCGTCGGAAACTTCCTCGTGTCGCTTTAATCTTCATAGCACACTGCGGGGTGTGATCTTATACGACAGCCACTCCCATCCTTCCTAGCTCTCCAGGTTTCCTCGGTGCTCTCTTTCTTCCTCTTTCTCGTTCTCGTTCTCGTTCTCGTTCAGAGATACTCGACAAATTGATTAGGCGTGCAATTTTTCGCGTAACATCTTAGAGGATTTTTGGCGAGAATCTTAGGAACTCGTACGGAACGAAAGTCACGATCCGTAACACGAGCGTAACGATTTTGCCCTATATTTGCGACATTCGGATTTACGTAAAATATATTTTCATGGAAAGTTACACGACAAGATAGAAATCGCCGATTAGATAATATACGACAGGAAATTTAAAACAGTAATATTTTTTATATAAGCACTTTTGATTTAATATTTTATAAATTATGATTAAAAATTATGTTGGGTATAAATATACACATACTTTCTAATATGCTTTAATAAATGATCTGATATGATATACTATAGAAGAAGTATAATAATAAAAATATTATTTCCGCGAGATGATTGCAAACTAATTTCATTATATAATGATATAATAAGATTAATTTCATAGTTCTCGCTTAATTATTGCTAAATATTTGATGAGAAATAAATATTAATAGATTCGATATTTGAATTAAATTTTAAGTTTACTCTGTATTAATATATTTTAATTTATATA
>NW_021853687.1:97843-125608 GCF_003651465.1 Formica exsecta
GATACGAATACCTTACCTTCACTGAACACAAGATATGAACCGTATCACTTACAACACAAATAATACGCGTTTATGTTTACAAATTAACAAGACCTAAAGTCCTTTAAATTTTGTACGTAAACAGCAAACCGATATCCAAGTATGCTATCTTAACTCTATTGGAAAATAAAACAAGCTATAATTTGAAAACAAGGTCATATCGGACATATGTTTATATGGACTTTTTCTCTTATTTTCGTGTCCTGAATTCCTCATTGCAATACTTCCCACTTTTTAGGATACACCCTGTATATACAGGATGTCTGGCGTCAATCGCATCACCGGTCGTGTGCAGGTAGAGCAGATGAAATCGAGAAGAAAAGTCCTTTACCATTTTTTTCTATAACACTTAATAAAAGAGTTATGATTGAGTAAAGTCTGGCTAATCAGCGCCGACCTTTAGCCGGGCGCACGTCGGTGAGCCGCGCGCTGTGAAGTGTGCAGCGGCGCACACCCTGTATATACAGGGTGGTCCATTTTAAAAGAGCCAGTCAAATATCTCGAAAAATATGGAAGATACGGAAAAACGTTTCAGACAAAAGTTGTTTGGTTCGAAGGGGGACATAAGACGGTGCCATTGCTCAAAACAAAATCAACATTTTAATATTTTTTTCTGAATTTTATTAAATGTTTTAATAATATTTTCGTTCTTTTTGTGTTTCAGGCCAAACAACGTGCCTCCGTAAAATGGCTTCTGTCGAAGGCATACAACAATCGAGTACCAGAAAAGCTTCGCGAGCCCTATTATCGTGATCATGAGGTAAGTTACTAAAGTTGGCTCAACGATTCTTTGTTAATGATTCTAAATCTGACATTTAACGCTTCCAAAAATTTCATGAAAATGTATCTTACTAATGACAAAATTTCGCTACCTCTACCGTTAATTAAAAACAACTTTTTTAATTAATAAATTTGCGCGACTGAACTAATTATACAAAAATTTTATAGTTTTCATGTACAATTTTTAAAAAACTTTTTTAAATATTTTTTCATTCTTTAATATAATATTGTCTGTGAAAAGATGGACGTTTCTCCAAAAACTTTTATTACAATCTTTTATATGTTTACACTGACTTTCTTGACATTATTACGCTCATATGACGTCTTTCTTTCATGATGTTGAATTTTGAGGTGGATGAATTTTTCTTCACGAAAAATTATCGGCTTCTCAGACTTTGCAGATGTCTTGAAAATCTCTCTTTTGTGGCACTCTTTATTACTTCAAAGGAAATGGGTTTGTCGTAAAAGACGGCACTGCAAAGTTACCGAAATATCTATGCAACCAGAAATGCCAATAATGGCTTTTTGCGAACACAATACTGAACCGATGAAAAACAACGAATGTCGCGTTACAAATTATGTTATTTATTGACTTTACGCTACTTTGGAAGCTGATGAGCAAATGACGAGACTGACAAAGCCCTAAAGAAACTTTGCGGGAACTAAATTTCGTATTTTTCTTGGCAAGAAAAATGTGTGTTAGCAAAATCTCTTTATAAGAAACATGCAAGCAATTTATAGGAAAGTTTTATCTATAACAAAACATGTAAATTCTCTTTGTTTCCACCTTATAAATAATTTATTACAAATTCATAAGGTTTTTTTTTAAAAAAAAACCATATGCTGCTCACGAATAATAAAATAATATAACACACATTCTTTACTAAATGCATCTAGATAGCTTATGTAAATATTCGTAAACAAATTTATTCCCGTATTTTTTACGTTACCGTTGTTTCGTCATCGCCATCGATACAATTAAAATAATCATATACCGGTATAATTTTCTCTTCTGAGTTATTAGGATTGCGAAATTCGCTTATTGAACATTTGTTTTATTTTCTCTCACATTGAAAAAAAATCTACTGAATTCAAATAAAATCTCTTTGATTAAAAACAATTATTTATTTAAATACTTGCAAAGGAATTAGTTATTTCAATCAAGCAGTAAATATATTTGAATTAGTAAAATAATAAATAAAAGCAAAATATGCTTTTATTTGCAATTGAAAGAAAGAATTAATTTTTTTTATCCTTATTATACTAAAATATTATCTTTAAAAAAATATTTTTGCTTTCTCATAGAGGAAGCTTTGTTTTCATGACAAAATTTTTTTTTTCGAGTTTTCTATGCCAATGTGTTTAGAATATTCTAAAACGTCGAAAAATCATATTCCTAAAAAATGTCTGTATGTATGTATGTATATATGTATGTATGTGTGTATGTGTGTATATTTTTATTACATGCAAATAATAATTTATTTAATATAACAAAACATTCTTGGAAATAAAATATATATTTATTTAACTAAAAAAAATCAATATTAACAAGATGTATTTATCTGATTGAAGAAAATTTTATTTTTGGTGTAACAGATTTAATCGAGATTCTGGATTGGAATCTTTGAAAATATGGATCGACATGAAGTGGAAGAGCTCGAATATCTTTGTGGAATAAGCATCGGGGCCATTTATAAAAAATATTTTTCTTTTCCGCGAAACACACATATGAGAATTACATCACAATACTTTCTACTGATAGTATATTCTTTTGATAGATACGAAAGTTGGATTATGCTTCGGGAATTCTTTGTTTTTCATTAATTTGTGCTATTATTATATAAAAGCTGTATTTTTATTAGAGCTATATTTCATACTCTTTCTCTTCTGTATTCTGACAAAAGCACTTTCGCCACGTGAGAAAACTTACGATATTCTTATAACATGACGACTTAATATCTAAGGAAAAGTTATCTTTCTTAAGAAACCAAAGTTACGAAAATATTTTCACTTTGAAAATGTGAAATCTGCAACGGCTATATGATAAACTAATTTTTTTTTTATAATTGAAAATTTACTTCTTTCTGCGAAAGTATAAACGTTTTTAAAGTGATAAAACTTAAATCCTCTCATGAGAAATAAAATCACTTATTTGTACTCAAACTTACACTGCTGCAATGTGCAGGTCATAAATATAAGCTAAAAGAGACAATGAAATTAAAAAGTTGTATGGGTAATGCGTTTATTCTCGAGGTGCATTTCATTTTACATAGAGATGATTTATCATCTCGATATCTGAATCTTATCTCTTTCACGTACAAGTTCACACAGGATAGTATTTATTAGATCATTTAACTATTATAAAATATTCATTTGGTTTAATTTAATTTAAATTTAATTTAATCAATTAATAAATTTAATTTTGGTATTGTTTGATTAAAAAAAAAAAATCTTTTTAACCAATTAAATTTCAGAAGAAAAAATAAATTATAGAATCTTATTCTGTTTTTTCTTTTTTGTTTTATGTATGAAATAAAAAATAAACCCATGTTTAAATATGTATTATTTCTACGAAGCATATCTTAAGTATCGGTTTATTTTATTAGTTGCGAATCTAACGATTTGCTAATAAAGTTTATCCTTTCTTCGATCTATTCTTGTCAAGAAGCCTTACAGGAAGTGTTACACATAATATGCCCGGTAGAGCAGTTTATAAATGGTTTCCGTGGTGATTCGAGCTGTCCGACTTTGTCGGTTACTTCGCCACTATACTGGATATTAGTTGAGATAAAATTCTTGCGTCCTTCAACGCGATTAATCGTAAAGTCGTCGTGAAAAATCGAGCAAAGCGTCATTGTGGAGGCAAGGTCGCTCATTTCTTCGCATTCTCCGAACTCGATCATCTATAGCACTTTTACCGCTCGGTTTTTAGTTTTTAGAGGGAAACATTTTTATGTCTTTCATAATTAATCATTCAAAGTACTAATTGTTAAAAAGGAGAAAATTATTAGAGCGTAAAAATGACTTTATAAAAAAACTTGTGGAACAAAAATTCCTTCCATTGCATGCTACATTTAAAAATACTGAAATATTTGGCGTTAAAAAAATACGAGATAAATGGTATTAAAAATCCTCAACATACATATATATTGAGGTTCAGTTAGAGATGTAAATAGAAAAAACAAAATGTTTTTTGTTTTTTTTTCATAAAAACGGTTTTTTATGAAAAAAAATAAAAAGTTTCGTTCATTTTCATTTTTTTTCTTTTTTCTTTTTTTTTTTGGGGGGAGGGGATATTTAATGTCTATATTTTGATTACTGCAAATTGATTTTTCATTATTTTTAACTTTTTAAATGGTAGATTTGAATTAACCATTACTATTTTAAATGTAGCTCGCATTCCAATTGGCTATATAATTACGTAATTACTATTTTTAATTATGTAAAAAAATTTTTTAAAGGAATAAATTAAAAATATAAGAACTTTAGCTTTTTTATTATGTTAACAAAAAAAAAATATAAAGAAAAATATCTATTAGATAAAATTCTATTAGAAAAAAAACCGTTTTTTTTTTTTTTACATCTCTAGGTTCAGTAGAACAATTTATCTTAATCACGTAATTGTTCAAGCGCAAAAATATAATGAATATAATGATTCGAGTGCGATACGATCGCTCATTACCTTTGGTTTGAGAGAGGAATTTTTTATCGTTTACAGGAGCAGGAACATCTGAAACCACAGATCGTCCACGCGCTTTCCAATGCGGAGCTCTACTGTCTCGCGCTGGCCAACATATACTCGGATCCCAACTATCACAATCAGAATCACTACGGGATCCTGCAAGCCCTGGCCAGGAAAGGCGTCTACGTCGCGGAACAGAACAATACTCAGCTCACCGAAACGATTCTCATTCAAAATTCACCACTCAAGATGGTAAGCTCTCGCTTGCCAGGCAACGTAACAGTCGTGTTTTCTGAATATTTTCAAATATACCATTATTGAGAATATGACATTATTGCTAATATAATGATTCAAGGTGTCTACTACCTGGAAAAACCTAGAAAACTTGAAATTCTCAGAGATTTCGTTTTTATCTTGAAAAATCAAGGAATTCTCATGGAGTTTTATTCAAACTCAGGGAATGTTTTCAAAAATTCTCTCATTGATCATTTTATTCTTATATTGCAAGCATCGGCAATCTGATTGGCCAATGGTAGTGAATTATATTTCAAATATATTATAAATATATATTTTTCTCTCTTTGATTATATGTTTATTGTCGTAGCAAAAAATACTGAATACACAATACTGAGTACACATTTTTTATTGTAATTCTTACAATTAATGATAGAAAATGAAAATATTATGCAAATGAAAAATGCTTATCTTACAAAAGTCATTCAGTTCTTAAAGCATTAGAAAATACACACAAAAATTTATTTTTGAAAATTCTATTTAAAAATTCTCTAATTTTACCTGGAATTTTAAACAAATTACCTGAAAAATCGGAATTTCTTTACAAATTTTTTTTTTTATGGACACCCTGCGGATTTTACAATGATATCTTTGGAAGCTATAAAAGTTTTTTTTTTCTAATAATAGCCTTCTCCAAGTTTTAAATTATTTTAATCAATTAAAATAAAATAAATCTTGTTTTTGTTTAATTGCAGTCTGCACATATGGCTGTGATAGAAGGCCTGATGGTCTTATATGCGAAGGAGGTGGTAACGGGAGACCGAGTCGTCTCGGCGATACGACGGTTTGACCCTCAGGCCGAGGGAGACGTGCCGTCGGATCATGAGAAGGGTCTCTTGCTCTGGATCAATCACGCGTCGCACGCGCTAATTGCCAAGATCCAGAGCGAAGATGGTGCTGGCGACAAGACGCGGTTACCCGAGCTACCCGCCGCTAAGGACTTCCAATCTCTCTGCGATGGCGTCGGCTTGGCAGCTGTCGTCGCGTTCTACTGTCCAGGCGAGCTCAACTGGATGGACATCAGGGTATCGAAAAGACCTTCGGTGGCGGACGCGCTGCACAATCTTTCCCTGGTGCAAGCGTTTTGCGTCAAATGCCTGCCCTACTCAATTTTCCATATGCAACCCGAGGATGTTACGTACATGAGAGGGTGCGTTCACTTAATTAAAATTGAAAGTTTTGTTGCATTGCTTGAGAATATGTTTTATGAAAGTTTTGGATAAAGTTCCGAATAGGTGAACCCTCCGATTTTTTTGAAACTACACTATTTTTTGTATTTTTTAACGCTGATTACAAATATGATAATGAAAATTTGCGATCATATTCGTAATCAGCGTTCAAAAATACAAAAAATAGTGTAGTTTCAAAAAAATCAGAGGATTCACCTATTCGGAACTCCACCCAAAGTTTTTTGTATTATTACTTTTTGAAAAAAGGAAACAAAAAAATGAAATAATTCCTTTTTTTTATTATAATTTTAATATTCAGGTCAATGAAGCAAAACTTGGTGGTTTTTCTGGCGGACATATATAATGTTTTGGAGATTCATCCGGCAAAATGTGTTCGTTATCCCGGAGAAGAGCGCGCGATGCAATACTTAGATGGTACGTAGACATTTTTCGACTGAGAATGAGACTATTGATTAAAAGCAGATCTGCGCGACGAGATGTCGGGTCGAGTTATATTTCGATGAGAAAGAGAGAAAGAGGTGAAGAGGGAAAGAAAGAGGATTCGTGAAAATTGGTGGTGGATAAATGTGATTGGTGAAGGCTGCCATATATTACACACTATATTGGACTATATATCTATATATAACCGTTCTATTATTTATTTTATTATATTCCATAAAAAATTCCACTACTATTCCAGGCAATGAGGACACTGAACCTTTATCTCCTTAATTATATTAGTTAAATTAATTGATTAAATTAATTATAAATACATCGTAACACAATTAATTGAATAAATTATAAAATAACAGTTGCCTGTAATTGTAATGGTATCACGCTTCTTATCAGTGTCAATACACACATACTCGATATCCCAGCCTCTCGATCCCGGTCCTCTTCCCTGAGAGCAGCGATTAATTATACGTTATTTCCATTTGATACGAATTGGCCTTTCTGCGAGTCGAATGAAATCGCTGTTGCTAAGAAATACGATATACTACCAGCCAAACTACGACCTTACCACCTCCACACGCAGCACTTAATCTATTACAACTATAATATTTCCATATATTTCTATGGCGTAACCTCTTCTTGATGCTTGACACGACAACGCTATCCTCCGCCTTCTTCTTTCGCCAACTTCCGGTTGAACCACATGATACGACGCGGCGACGGCGGGTGCAGCCTGCCCGCGCAATAGTCATGGTGTAGCTCATAAGAGAAGTCTGCCACAGTCTATAGCTCCGATACCCGATCTGAGAAGCAACCTCTCCATATCCGCGCCAGGGTTCACAGGTATCCATACGTTACCACACAACGAATCAATCTCATGAGCTCTCTACTAGGTGGTTTACTCTCCCTTGCGAGTCGCGTTACTCGCAAACTGACATTTTCAATGTTTTGAAGGGATCAGGGAGTTCCCCGGTCGCCTTATCGCGTTATCCTCTTGTGTCTGTAGATGCGCTAGGTCACCCACATTCAAATTCGACGCTTACTCGTCGCAATTATAATCGATGTAATCGAATAAAATGCAATATCATAGCTTTTCACTCTTGCTTATATAGAGCTTAATTAAATTCTGAGTCCAGTATTTTTAGCATAAGCGTAGTATTTTATCAATTGTTCGATGTACTAGATCTAAATTGACCAGTATCATTTTATTAGTTAGATATAAAGATGTATATAATGGAGAGAAATACATCTGTCATATTGTTTTGTAAAAAAAAGTTATTGTTGAAAATAATATTAATTAATATCAAGCTAATATGTAGCTAAAGTGTTCTAATGTTAAAATTTTTTCTGGAACAAGAGAGGAAGTTGACGTGTTTTAAATTACGAAAAAGGAAATGTCTATTCCGCTGGACTAATCTCTTAAGGAAGTTTGTGAATTGTGTGAGGAGCACTGCTTGTTACTAATCACGTAATTGCTTGCATTTCATCCGATTATTATCGTGAGAGCAGAGAATCACATATATATCCGAGAACAGACCTGCATGCGAGTGTCGCATATATTTGTAACACTCGGTCATTGGCTGCTTGTCGCTTGCATATTGGACATTGGCTTCATCGCATCACGTTTCTTTTTTGCATGAGATTTTAGTCGTGCGTTGCAACTGTCACGAAGAAAGATGAGAACTTCGTCGCCGTTCATTAAGGTCCACTCCATGTTTAGTTGGTATAATTACGTTGCGACGTGTGTTCATTCGTATCGTTTATGGTCTCGCCTTGGTTTATGGTTTATCGTACATTGAGCTTTATTCGTTTCATGTTACGTTCATTTTCAAAATTTTTGTCCGACGTCGATTATGAGAATTAGAGATGCTAGATATTTTGTAGCGTGACTCGATGTGTATCTTTATACGATATATTTTCTCTAATAATATATCACATAGGCTTTTAATATTTCGATTTTTGAAATATGCGCAGGTTGAAATTCCTGTGCATTACTGATTTATTGGTTTTGTTATTGAATACTTTTACATTATACATCCACTTTATTGATGTTATCGTATGAGGTGATCCATGGGAATTTCATATCGTGCTCTCAAGTGATCTGTTGTAAGCTTTATTTAATGTAACAAAAAGTGTAAATTTATTATCTGTTAAATCTGTTATCTTACCGTTTCTTCTTAAATATAGTTTGAGTGACAAATGAACCTTCTCATCTAATTAGATATAAATATATATATGTAATCGATTCATCGTTAAATGATTTTTCCAGTTGCAAAATCGGCTTCGAACACTACTGTGAAAAAGTCACAATCTTTGCAACAAACTGCCGAGAATCATCCGTACGACGACAGGTATGTTATCATGTTTAATGTTTAGCGATCCACAAACTGCGCTATTATTCTGTTGTCAATAAAATTTTCAAATTAATCCAAATGTATGAAAATAAATTTCTATAAAAAAGAGTTTTACTGTGCATTAATATTTATAGAAATTAATTCAATTTGAATATGTAATTCAAAGCAATATTTAATAAAATCTCTCTCGTCTCATATCTTTTATGGAATGTTATTGTATATTTGATGTGCATTTGTTTCATTCGCTTTATCTCTCGCAGACGCGCAGGTAGCGAGGAGAGCTTCGTGGTACATCGTGGCAAAGGCATTCCCACATTGAGCTCCGTGGCGGACGACAAGTCCGCAGCCAGAACTGAAGCCGCGGGTCGGCCGAGCAACTGGGAAGATCAACGGCGGAGCTCTTATGCCGGACGTCGATCCAGACGGAACAGCATCACGGACGATTCTCAGCTGACCATCGAAAACTTTGGCGGATCTCAGGTATGTAGGCGAGTAGGAGCGACTTATCGTTTCATCTCGTAGTATCAAGAAGAAAGAAGCGCGTGAGAAGATTGTCTCAAGGGGACAAGCAGTATGATCATTGTGATTTCTTTTATCCAGGATAATTTACACAATTTTGGTAGAAATCCGGATAAAGAGGTAGGCGCGCACATCGGCAAGCGCAGCACGACCGAACCGACGTTGCCTGCGCGATCCAGCGTCCAGGATGTGTACGGCAGCGGCGTGCAGCACATAATCGCGGACAACGGTTACAACGGCAGCAACGGTGGCGAGGAGCCTCCTCCGCGATTGCGACGACAGACGTCCAACAGCAGTCTAGATAACGTCGCTCTCCGGCAAATCTTACATTCCGGCGCAGAGAATGACGGCAGTGGCGCGGATAGCGGCGATGGTGGCGACGCCGTCACGAAATTTGCCAGTTTCGCAAATCTGAATAGACAGAGCTCTGAAAAGGGGATCAACTTTACGTACATGGAACAGGAGCGGCAAGACGATGTTAAGCAATCGAGCAAGAGGCACGGTCAGAGTAACGGCAACGGGGAGAAGAAAACGACTTTTGCCACTCTGCCGAACACGACCACGTGGCAACAACAGAGCAGTCAGCAATCGCAACAGATGGAGCAACATTCTGTTGGTAAGTTTCAAACACATATAAAGTGGAAATTTTATTTAGACATAAATTAAAATTAAATAATAAATTAATAATAAAATAATAAATAATAAATTTCATTTATGTATACCTTGAGAATGGATATATACTTTCTTTGAGATTAAATATAAATATATTAAATTTCTCAAACTGATTAGATACAGCGCATAATTTTATCTATGTTATTAATTTAAAACTAAATAAAAAGTTTCGCAATATTCGAAGATAAGTTGTTATTAATTGTATTCGTGTCACATTATCTCTTTAAAATCACTGAAAATATTCCGTGATGGTAGATGAGAACGGCGGTAATACCATAATGGCCTCGCAGTTGAATAATATACGGTTGAAGCTCGAAGAGAAGCGACGACATATAGAGAACGAGAAGCGAAGGATGGAAGTTGTTATGTCGAAACAACGGCAAAAAGTTGGCAAAGCGGCGTTCTTGCAGGCGGTCACAAAGGTAAAACATGCGATTACTCTAGGCGTAATTTAGAAAGACTGTATAATACACATTCAATTACTTTAATATCATTATTGCTATCAATTCTATTGTATCAGTTCCACATATATCATTATTATATAGATAGTGGTTCGATGTTTCTCTTTTCTTTTCTTTTCTTTATTTATTTATTTATTTTTTTTTTTTTTAATGAAAAGAAAGATGCAAGAGCTGATAATGATTGAAATTGAAAACAAATTGAGGTACGAATTACGGAATGCTGAGTGTTTCGAAACATCAGATCTACTATGCTGCGGGAGACAGCTACTTTTCGAATCTAGGTACGGGTGTTTAGTATAAAGCAATGTGAAAACAGAAAGTATAGAAAGTATAAAGTTTTCTTTTTCTCCGCCTTTTATTCTTCGTGTCATATATTTTCAATTGTGCGAAATTGCAAGCCCGCTTGTATGGTATTGCTTGTACAAATGTATAAAAGTATCAGTTGAAATTGTAATGTCATTCCTAAAGTGTAGATGTAAAATATATTACTTAATCTCACACAGATAATGATCGAATTTTATTCGGTAACTTATCTGCTTATCTGATTTTATTTAGGTAGACTCATCTAGATTGGTTATCGTCGTATAATCGCCTTTGTTGTACATAGTAGGACATAATCTCTTTTTTGTTTGCTCCATAAATAATCTCGGTTATTAGCCATGTTGTCCTAACACAATTCTCTTTCTGATATTTCAGCTATACTTGATGGTAAGCGCATGCTAATGCACTGAATCTCTGTATTATAACAGGATTGAACATTTCTATTTAAATCACATTTCTGTTGAAACAGAAATTGTGTGTCAAGTTTAATGTTTTTCTAGCACTTGACAGATTTTTTTTTTCGTAAATATAGTATTAATATCTTAAAACTATCAATGTCGTTTAATATTTTATTTTCAACAAGATATATATACATATTTTCATATGTTTTTCTTTTTTTATTCTTGCAATTCTATTTTTTATTTCTTGTCTCAATGTTCGTTTGAGTTCTAAAGTCTTGAATGCATTGAATGTTAAACAATATTGAAGAAAAGTAGATAGGTTCATCTTGTTTAAAGCACTGCATGCTATTTTATAAAGAAATAACTTATTATATATTTAAATTTCTTATGAAAAATTTTCCCATATGAAATACGATAGGTTCCAAATCGAAAAATTTTGAATGTACATAATTAATCAAAGTACTAATCGCGTATAATTATAACGTTACCTCCTCATAGTATTAGTTGGAAACCTAAAATACATATTTAATTTTAACTTTATGTCTATGATAAATTTCTTTACATTTATATTTTCGAATTAGAGATAACGTAAATATTGCGTGCTATTGTAGTCTAAATCAATTGTTGTTCAATTAAGCGATATGATTTGCGTGCCATTTTTTGGATGAGCTTTGGCACTCGATGCGCTTGAGCGTAATCTGAACTTTGGCCATGGGGGAGATGCGCTCGACACCATGGTATTTGGTGGTGGCGGTGATTTGGTGGCGGACTCTGAGTACTCTTAACAAGGCACGCTGGTTGGGCTGGTTGCAGGGTAAGGTTAAATCTCCCTCTTCGTCAACGTCCGGGGGGGACAGTCCGGCCGAGACAGTCGGTCCCCCCACTCCTGTAACCTCCGGATCTTCCGGGGCGACTCCGACGAGCGTTTCCGAGGCGTCCTCTGTACCCCAACAACCCCCTCAAGAAAAACCACAGAGACCCTTCTCGCTCAAGGTACGATATTATCGGCAAGCGCAAGTGCAAGTTTCACGTAGACGAGAAGAAGTTAATTACTCTTAATATTTCCAATAGACGATTATTATACGCGCTTATGCGAATGGCTTTCAAACATCAATTAAATTCTTTCCTTTTTTTTCGTCTTTAATGCGCAGATGTAGTAAAGAACAGTAAAAGTGTTTGTCGAACTGATCATTTTCCCTCTTGATGTTTAGATGATCCCAAAACAGGCGTGATAATGCTACAAACTGTACTTTGCCGCTTCGTGTATTTACCCTTTTAGTAGAAATGATTGTAAAATATTTTTATAATGGACGATTATTATATGCTTCTCGACGCTTTTTTTATATTGTAGAGGAAAACGAAACTTCACCGATGATTCTAATTCCGCTATTTTTTCTAATTTACTAATATAATCCCTATGCATGATAAAATACTAAACACTCCCTGGAAAAGAGTAGCGGTGTAATTGTTTGCATTTACATCTGTATCGGGTGACGGTTATTCAATGATTCAATATATAGAGTGTATCGAAAATCGTAGTACAAGCGAAATGAAGATGACAAATCACCTCAATTTCACTTTTACCATGATTTCCAATATCATATATGATGATATCTCTCTTTTCTCTAACATAGTAGAACTTCTCTGTTTATAAAAATTTAACATTTTAATATATGTATATATGCATTTCACTAATGAGTTTCTAATTAGCTTTATTTTCTTTAAACGTTTAAGTTTCCATTTCTAATTACGTTGTTATTTATGGCTTCAGCGGCGAGTTATTTAAATTCAACAGGCGTAATTAAGGCGTTTCCCGAATTATACTTACACCGAGAACTCGGAGAAATTCGAGAAGTGATCCTTGACATTATTCCGAGTTACATAAGATATTGATCAAACAGACAGATAAATGTCGCGACTGTAGATCGTGTCACCAAGTTTCCAGACTGTAACTAGATCAATCCATTGTTGTCTGTGGATTGTCAATTATTTCGAACGTACGAGGAATTAAGTCAAACTTCAATCATGTTTTACTCGTGTTTACCTCGGGTAAATATTTGTGTAGGCGTTATTAGGAATAACGAGATGTCACGTAAATATACACAAGTGCAGACGACAAATGATTTAAATATATATATATATATATTTCGTTTATCCATCATGTTGCAATAATTTTTAATTTGTGCAAGAGATATACCATAAATCAACAAGTGTGTTATATATTTAAATTAAAAATATGTAATTTTATATAAATTTTAAACTTTCAATTATCTTATTATGAATATTATTTGCTATGTGAAAATTCCTAGGTTCTCTTTATTTAAAAATAAAATAGCAAAAATAAATTAAGCATTCTTATATCGCAGTATTACATGTACATTCGTAGCATCGTGTAATTTATTTCTGAAACGTTTTGTTTCTCTGATAACGAATGTAGGAAATTAGTGAAGATGTTCGAGATGTGGAACACAAGTGGTTGGAGCACGATGGTAACGCGCCATTCATCGAAACTAGACGCACCCCGGATATCGAGAACATGGATCCGGAACAATATCGTCAATCTATAACACAGTTAGTATCTGCTCTTTTATGCGATTGTTTTACGTATTTCACGATGCATTAGCATTTTCTGAATCATATGTAGATGTATAATTTAATTATACGTAGGCACGGTATAAAAATTAATTGCTTGTCGCAGAATGAATAGCAGCCTGAGCGAGATTCAAGCGGATATACAGCGTTTAGCGAGCCAACAGAATCAGATACAGCAACAACACCTGATGACGCAGCATCAGAAGCAGATGCAACAACAGCTTCAACAACTGCAGAGTCTTAGTCAGCAGCATATGCAAGTGAGTACTTCTCGTCGGAAATGCATCTCACTTCGCGTTAACATCATCAGCCATTTCTCAAAATCTTTGCCTCTTTCATAGACTTACGGAATGTCGTCAGTGAATCCGTTAACACCTAGACTGCAGGATCCACAACAATCGCAATTCTATTTGCACGATCAACCGCAAGTGCAGAGGAGAATGTGGGGTCAGCCGGCACCCGCCCAAAGCTTGGCCAATGAAATGGCCGCGGTGGGCTATCAGCAATCTATGGATTCTCGATTTAGTCCTCAACCTCCCGGTACATCAACTTTATTTTAGTACAAGGCCAATCAACTCGTACGAATAAATTCATCAATTGATAAAATAGCTTATAAATTATAATATATAAATTAATGCAGATAGATTAATGATATTTTATATAACATTGTTGAGATGATATAAAATTTTTTCGAATATGTTAAAGTAATTTTCTTATCGTCCAAAGAGTTTACTCGCAAAAATTGTTTTTAGATATCGAAATGTAACAATTGTACTTCTTTTTTTTTTTTAATCGTAGTGTGTGTATATGTTCTAATAAATAATTTTTAAACGTTTTTCTTTAGCTTATCAGCAGGATATGCGCATATATGCGGATCCCACGAGGACTTGGGCCGCGCCGCATCCAACGCAAAAGGGATTCGTTCTGCACGATACTCAGGAATTAAGATACCTCAACGGTGGGGATCATAGTCTGTGTAATAACCAAATGAGCCATCCCGGCCCCACGTATCCGGCGTCTTCGTCGCTTTTCAACCAAACACAAGCCACATCTGCTAGTCCGCAACATCGTAACGCTGTGAGTATTCCTATAAATTTTGCAATTATCTTCTCTTCGTGTTCCTTTTCCGGGCTTACAAATGTTATACGCAAACTCGGCATAAGAATTCTATTATATCTTTATAGCGCTATCATACTCTCTTGTCACACATATATACATACACACACACAGTTCTATTTATATTTGTACCAATAGCTTTTCTGCATACAATGCACGCATACACGCATCATTTTATTGCAAAAGATAGAAAGACGGGGCGAGATTGAACGCTGCACCCAGCAGCGATTACGTAGCGTGAGTGAAAAGTTATTGCCGAGTGCTCACGATGTGTATATGCTGATCATCAACTCGATTTGGTCACCTCAATACGAAGGCTCGGCCTGAGTCGCGTGTACGTATACGCATGCGAACCAGTCGATGATGTAATGCACGTTTATAGACACTTGTTCTTGACACCCAACATGGCAGACACTACCCACACCGGCAGGTATATGCGGTTGCGCTGCGGCTCGGATTTACAACCTTCTCTCTCGAAGTGATTTGTAAATTTAAATAACATGTATTTCTTTTGCTCGTCATCGACCATCGCAACTTCACGCGAATGTTTCCGTGAGGTTCGTCTAGACTCGTTTATGTGTCCATCTTGTCAGATACTTATAAACGAAAGGAAACAATTATTGAATTATACAAGAAAATAGTGTTGCGATAATATGTTATAGTGTTTTTGTGATAGTGTTTTTCAGTGTATATCTATTTTTTGTTACTTTAGGTTCATCGAATAAGTCAGTTAATTAGTGAAAGTCCCGAGCCTAAAAGATCAACTGTACATCACATCCCGATCTCATGCGAAAGTCCAACGGAAAAGAGGCAGGTTACTGCTTTGCACACTCCGGTACCAGCTCCTCCTGCCGATGATATGAAGCCACAGAATATATCTTTCATTGGTAATTAAATTTTATATATTCTTCGCGACATTTACCCACGTTTTATTATTTCGCAACTTTTTTTTTCTTTTCTTTTCTTTACCATCTCTTTCTTTATATTAATTTAGAAGAAGATGCATATAAAGATCTCTCTTTTTTGCTTTAAAGGTAACGATGACGATATCGCGCAAGGTATTCGAGGCTTGAACATCACGTCTGGTAGTCGTACGTATAGAATACCATCGCCAACCAGACCCGCGATATCGCAAAATTCCTTCCAACCTCATCCGTCTCTAAGGGAAACGATTTCGTCGCGTTCAGTCACTCCGGACATCACGCCTCTCGATTCCACGGACGCGGGTGAGAAAGGATTCTACATTTCTTTCGACAATGACGCTCCCAAGAAGCCGAAGCCAACTCTCAGGGTGAAAAGAATGTCTCCGAAGAAGGTGAACGCACTTTTGTCATCAGTGCTAATGAACGCTTTTTCATTACAATCGAATCTCTATATTCTCTTATTTACCTTTCCTTTTATGTTACTCTCTTATTACATGTTTGTTCATTTGCGATGCGTCTTTGAAAAATCGCCAAAGTTATTAGGAGAATATATTTCGGCAAGAAGTATATCGCGAATTAAATATCGATTTCAATTTTGCGCTTTCCAAGGAGATATAATATATTCAGAAATGATAAAGTGAAATAGAATGCAAATTTAAATTTTGATACTAACAATAATAACAAAATAAATCCTCGATATTAGGAGAACATAATTTGGTAGAGATAAAGCGAATTATCGCGTTACGTATGTAATACTTAAGTATAGATATTTCTAAAAAACAATTGATTGTTTCTTCAGGAACGAAGTGTATCGTCTTATATCGAACACGAGGACTTTATGCGTTCTGAATCGCCTCCTGTTAGCATAGTCGAAAAGCAGAAGCAAGTGGAAGCTCAGCGAGAACTAGAACGGGAGAGATTGCGGCAAGCCGAAGAAAGGGAACAGCAGAGGCAAGAAATGAGAGATAGAGAGCTTAAGAGAGAAATAGAGAGGGAACGGCAAAGGGACAAACAGCGCGATGATAACACAGAAGGCCGACATGCTTCCGGAGTCGGTCTGGTGATTGGGAATGAACTTACAAATCCCGATCCAGTATGTGTATTGCATTAATATTGATTACATTCAAACAATAGTAATGAACTCTTTACATAGTTGCGCAGTCTTCGTTTTCTTAATTACACTTATAAAATTTTTGTGTTTAAAGAAGATGCTTTTAATCGAATCTTTCTATAGAACTCTATGGACGAAATGGAGAAGAAGAAAGAGAGGATAATGCTAATGTCACTGCAGAGAAGACAAAGACAGGAGGAAATGAAAGAAAGAAAGGAAATCGAGACCCAAGCGCGTAGGGAAAAAGAGAAACTTAAGGCAGAGGAGAGAGCTCGTAAAAAAGAAGAGGAACGACAGAGGCGAGCCGCTATCTTGGAGCATCATAAGGTGAAGAAGGCGATAGAAGAAGCGGAGAGAGAAGTGAGTGTGTGCGAATTGTATAAACAATTGACAAACATATAGAGAGAGATTTGACATTGAAAGTTTTTATATTGTCAAGAAATTATATTATTATATATTATTTTAATATTTTTAATATTATATTAAACTTAACATATAATGTTTTATTTATATAGTTGTAAATTGTTTTTTGATCGTTTTTTTTAGGGTAAAGTAATCGATAAGGAGCTTCTCAACGCGATAAATCCAGCAAAATTACGTAGCAAGACTGGAACCGCTCGACCACGGCCCAAAACAATTCACGGAGACGCTGGTACAGTGTTGGACTCCGGGGCTCTTACACCTAGTCGTGGGAAGAAGGGTTCCTCTTCTAACTTGAGTACAGGTGAGATTGCTGTTACAAATCATTACTCGCAGAAAATGAATAATCTGTTGCAACGATCGTTACTTCTTGGGGATTAGATACGTAAGCAGAAGTATAAGAAATTAAAATTTGTCGTATTAATAGAATTCTGTTAAAAAGTAGAAAAAAATAAAATGAAAAGGAAAAATGTTTCTTACAAATACTTATCTTTTCTCTCGCGTCTGTGAAAAACAAAAATTTCTATCTCCGCATTAATCACCAAGAAGATAGATCTCTTTACAAGTTGGTTGTGTCACAAATGCATTTCCTCGTTATAATATTCTAATAGCAACAGTCTCCTTGATGTTGTACTGTAATTTGCATTTATTCGTTGCATGGCGAAGATTTTTACAATCAGAGCCGTTTTCTTCTTCCGTAATCTTAGTAATGTCACTCTTGCTGTATTAATTGTTTTTTTTTTCTGTTGCAATTGGTTTTTTTTTCATACTTACACCGAGAACTCGGAGAAATTCGAGAAGTGATCCTTGACATTATTCCGAGTTACATAAGATATTGATCAAACAGACAGATAAATGTCGCGACTGTAGATCGTGTCACCAAGTTTCCAGACTGTAACTAGATCAATCCATTGTTGTCTGTGGATTGTCAATTATTTCGAACGTACGAGGAATTAAGTCAAACTTCAATCATGTTTTACTCGTGTTTACCTCGGGTAAATATTCGTGTAGGCGTTATTAGGAATAACGAGATGTCACGTAAATATACACAAGTGCAGACGACAAATGATTTAAATATATATATATATAATGCATTTCCTCGTTATAATATTCTAATAGCAACAGTCTCCTTGATGTTGTACTGTAATTTGCATTTATTCGTTGCATGGCGAAGATTTTTACAATCAGAGCCGTTTTCTTCTTCCGTAATCTTAGTAATGTCACTCTTGCTGTATTAATTGTTTTTTTTTTTCTGTTGCAATTGGTTTTTTTTTCCTTTTACGAATTTTCACCCAATCACATATTCACGAGCTCCGAATTTTCTCGTCTATACTAGTTCATCATCGCGTCAACGGTTATAGATCACTAGATCGTTCGATGAGCTAATCGAGAATATGCGCCAATTGCACGGTCACGATCTAAATGCCAAACTAGAATAGTACAGAAAATACCGAGCCGATTTTTGTTTTGCACTAACACACTTACTGTAGCGTCGCTGACCTCCCCGACGATGAGGCGAGACTACTACCGGGGCTCGCAGGATAGTCTCACTGCTCATCTCGATGACCGACGTTGTTCCGGCCCTCTTTATCGGGGCGGCAGTCTCAGGGGTATGCACTACACACACTCTCTCTTTCTCTATCTCTCATTGCATTTATATCTAATACAGTACACAATCTATCAATTTCTCTATTGTTTCCTTTTTTTTTTTTTTCAAAAGTTTGAGATGCGAAAGTATCTGCGAAATAAATTAAAATCTATTTAACTGCTTTATATATGAAAGAAAGAAAAAGGAGGACAATATTATCTGCAAATTAATATAAATACATAGAATAAAATATATCTCACATATTAATATAATATTAATTATAATATATGCAAAAAAAAAATTGGTGGAAGATGTTAATTTAAATTTAATGATGAAAATGATGATATATTTATTTTTAAAAATAATTTTTCTTTTTATTGAAGAAAAGTAATCAATTTTAAAGAACAAATTACACAGTTCACAGCATATTTTCTCATAAAGACACGTTTATTTTACTGCACTTGTTTTTTTAATTAGGCATGTTATTTATCTTGTTTTTCGATATCTGTAATTCGATGTATAATGTATAGCGAATGTATATGAATTATTTGATACATATTTATAGATTTATAAGTAGCATAAAAACTCCACAGTGAGTTAAAATCAATTGTAATAGAGATACCCCGTTTTTTAGTATCTTCCGTAGATTCGCCTGACGATGGTAGAGGCTCATCGCCTTGTCGCAGCGTAAATCAGCTCGGTCGACGTGGCTCCTACAAGACCTCTAGAGGTGGGTTTGATGTTACCTATACGATTTAACCGCGGGAATGCCGCAGGCTCTCTGTACGATTGTTCTCGTTTTTTAAACGTTGTTTGGCTTGACAAAAGTAGACTCATTGCAGGATTTATCACACACATTGGTATGGGCAGAGCTATCAGAATCTTACGATGAATGTGTGTTCAAACATTTGATTAGCCTTTGATTATACTTCTACGAGCGATCGAATAAGATCGCGACACGTTGCGGGTATGACTGCGTTTCTCTTTTTTTTCATTCTTTTTTTCATTTTTATTTTTAATTTAACAAGTAGCGCCTTCGTAGTGAACATCTCCTTCAGTTGGAACGCAACCAGTTGTTCTGCACCAAAAACTGCACCGGCCACTTCAGTTCTCTCGATGTACCCCCTGCGAATATGACTTGTAGTTAGACTCGGCTCCTTTCCTCTCCCTTTTTTCCCCGCTCGCTTGCCTTTCCGCTCCTTTTTCCACAAGATGCGTATGATTGAAGCATCACTAGGCAAACATTGCGTTATTGCAGATGCGCAGGAGTCTCAACAACAGGTTAGAGGCAGGCCTAAATACCAGACTTACCAAAACTTTAAGGGGAGAAAGTCTAATTCCCTGATGAATTTGTGCGGTAAGAAGCACCACAGTGACTTGGAAATACGTTCGATCTCTCCCTTCTATATCGTGCAACAATCTCAATGTGTCCCGTGTATATATATTATAATATATGTATATTATCACACCGTCCCTCCGTTTCTCGTAGGCAGAATAGCACACGCGCACTCACACGCACACACGTATATGTAGTAGCATGATGGTGACAGGCTGGAGAGCACAAGGTGATAGTGGTACCTAAATGATTCATACACGCACGTCAATCATATGCATTTCTCGTCTTTCTTTTCCTTTTTAGTGTACAAAATTGACGCAAAGTTCCCCCGACCTGGCTTCACGACGAAAGGAATCTTGTTCTTTTTCTTTTCGCGAGCGATGTACAATTTATTATTATTGATTTGCATAAAATGCTTCTCCGTTTCCTGGCGGCTTCGTCGAGGCGGAACTTTGTCATTTTCTTAGGACAACTCATTTTCGCTGCTGTTGCTGCTGTTGCCGCGTAGAGAAGATTTGATTGAAGGCTTGTTTTGGGCTTGATGTACAGCTGGTTGTGGGTATATCTTGTCGATCGGTGTTTTTTTCAGATTTATTCTGTCAATGGTTGTGGTATCCGTCTATACGATAACCTTCCCAATTCATATATCTAGGTGTCCTGGTTTATCCCATCACCCCGCCTTGGATACTCCACTTTGTATTCCTTCGCTGTTTTTATTTCCAGGTATCATGGTGACGAGGTATAGCAAATTCATCGCGAACACGATGTTTAATCCGTGTGATCGAGACTCACTTTGTATTTCTTGTATTCCGAGTGCGGATGAATTTGCTGTATGCCCATTTTTCAAAGTCAGTAATTGATCGAACGTTTTTTCGCATAGCTCACGGATTAAATTAGAACGAATAGCACTTGGTTGGTAAATCACCATATTAGCATCAATCGAAAAAATTCATAGTTTCTCTATAATTAGTTAAAGACTTTCATTATATACATTAGAATCATTTTAGTACAGTCAGCAGTTTAATGGACTGATAGATACATAACGTTTCCAACCCTCTTGTCAAACAAAATATGTTTGAATGTTCTGGAAATAATTTTTTTCATAAGATAAAGTTGCGAAAAGATAGACATGCCTCGTACGCCTATAACAAGTGACTAATACGTTCTTTGGGGCGGTGGCTAACTATTATTATTAATAAAGTAAAAGTCTTTCTTCTGATTGCTTGTGGCTGACAAAAGGCTGACAAATCTATATGCAATCGCAGAAAGATTATAATTAATATCGTCTTCTATTCGTCTTCGTGAAAAGTATTACATGTTCGCCTCGCCTCGTTGAGATCTCTATCCTTACATACGGAGCGTGCGTTCATAGGTGCGTGTAATGATCAAGATGATATGATGTGTCGGCATATAGATTCGGACAGCGGCTTGGGCAGATCGACGCCACCGAGACGTGCCGCCAGTCCGGGTATAGGTAGCATGAGGCATTTGACGTCACCCTCTGGCCCCGGCTCGCTACCACCCGCCCTGATGACATCGAAGAAAAGGATCTACGACGATGGCAGTAGCGATATTAGCAGCACGCCCAGTTCTATGATGGATTACAACGGTAAATTAATGAATATATTGTTTTAGACTGTCGCTCAGCACATTCGCATTATTTTGACAATTTTGAGTTAAGTTACTAAGTCATATATTTATATAAGAGCTAAAGAATTAACTGATCAATCTCACAATAGGCCCGAGATTGTATAAACTGCCGATAGCCAAGTCAAATCGCAACATAATGCTGAATGCCGTGGAATACTGCGTCTTCCCTGGTACGGTGAACAGGGAAGCTAAATCGAGAGTCCTGGAGGAGATCAGCCGATCCGAGAGCAAACACTTTCTCATTCTGTTTCGGGATGCCGGCTGCCAATTCCGCGCTCTCTACTCATACTGTCCCGAACGGGAAGAAATAGCCAAGCTGTACGGTACTGGGCCCAAACAAGTCATCGATAATATGTTCGACAAGTTTTTCAAGTAAGCTTGACACAACACTTCTTGATAATTTAAAAAAATTTCTGTTGATTAATTTTTTTTTTTTTTGATTCTGCTTTTAACTCTATACATCCTATAAATTCTTCTCGGTGTTATCTTAGTATTGATCTTCTGTTCTTTTCTCTTAGATATAATTCCAGCGGAAAATGTTTTTCGCAAGTTCACACGAAGCATCTGACGGTGACCATAGATGCCTTTACGATACACAACAGCCTCTGGCAAGGGAAAAAGGTGAACTTACCGAACAAGAAGGACATACCACTCGTCATATAGTTTTACGTACACAAGTGGTCACACACTTAACATTACGCTACCGTGCCCTCTGTTGTTCATAGTTACTATTTTAATACAGGCCCATATTAAATTAATGCGAATACATTGCGTTTCTTAGTCAATTTTATAAAGACAATTGATCGGTGCTGACCCCGATAAAGAAATCATCACATCGGTGCGTAATTCGCCCATCTCTCGTGACGATTCGCACGTCGCTTCTAGAAAAGGAAAGGAGGGACGAGGGAGGAGCGTTGTTACTAGGAAAACTGTTGCGTTTTTTTTTGTTTTTTTTCTTTCTTGTGTTTTCTATCTTTCGTTAAGAACGTCAGCATCAATCACTGTGTCATAAAGATTTACCAGTATCTACTTATATATAAGAATGATTTGTGTTGTATACAATATACCCCTTTTAAATACACCCTTCCTCCGATTTTGCGGACTAACTCGACATGTATAACCGTCTTGTAATCGTGTAAATCGCCGTGTTGCGTCTGTGTGGGCATGCGACTGTACTGAATATTTGCGTAAAAGTTTTTTTTTTTAATGATTTTTTCCTAAATTTATTCTGCGAAGCAAAGCGAGAAAAAGAGAAGTCGCCTATTCTTGCGCGCATGTGTGTATGTGTTTGTGTGTGTATGTGCATAATGCGATTTGCGCACAGGTTTTTTTTTTCATTCTTCGTCTAAGCTAGGGATTTAAATTATTGAATGATTATATTGTATTCTCTAGAGCGTTTGAAACTTTTTAAAAAGTATAAGATAAAACTATGCGAATATGAGGGATCATTAATTTTAAGTTCAAATCGCTGACTTCGTTTTTACTTCTCCGCGCTCTCTGTGTCTCAACAACCCACCGCGATGCATTTCTACCAGAAAAATTTCATTTTTTATATTTTTATATGTATAGTATCTTTTTTTTAATCGGGAGATATTGTTTTTTGATACTCGTTTATTACATTTTACCAGTTGAGGATACGCATCGGCAGAATGCTTGTCGCGGCTCTCAAACGAATGGAAGACGATTGAATTAATGATTTCTCATGCTGCGTATTTCTATGCGATTTTCTCGCGACTGTTGACGATTGTAACGCGTAGTGCGATTCTTATGGTGTCCCTTTTCTTTTCTTTTTTGCGAGAGAAAAAACGATTTTGCGATGTGGTGGATACGAACGGATAGCTCATGTAAGTAAATAAGTTTCTTGCTTAATTAGTGAATCTGTTTCCTTGTAAGGATTATGATCTTTGCGACATTATCGTTTCTGCGAGCGACAAACGCTATGCAAGGCATGTATTAGTTTACGCCAAAGCAAATGATGCGTTTCGTCGGAAGATTAGATAGTTATCATTGTATAAAGGATGGATGTTTTTGCATAAGTATATTGTTGCCTCGCGGACGGGCTGCGGGGAAAGAAAACGTTTGCTTTCCCTAATTGCGCTTCGATCGTGTTCTTTATCGTCTTTGTAAGAGGAAGGTGGAAGATGGCTCGCTGTGTTAGAACTACGAATTTTATCGATAGAACTGTACTTTTTCAAATTAATGGAACCTCATGATCCAGCAAAAGTTGATTATCTCGAGAGTCAATATTCCACTTTTTTCGGAAGTATAAAAAGGAAACATTACAAAACCTTATGTTATGAACATTGTAATATTGGACTAAGTGCGTAAAGACATTTAACGAATTGACAGCCTCAAACCTGTATTGAATTTTCTCATGGTTATCCCGCCATCTCTCAGCGAAACTTCAGTCAGTCCGAACGAACAGATTTGTGTGTATGTGGATGATGTTAATTTATCGGAAGAACTATACTATATTTATTGTGCCATATAAATTCGACGTTCGCCTTTCGCGTGGGACTGGCATCGGCTTCCTATTCTCGCTGAACGGATCTTTTGATCGGATATCTATATTTCTTTCAACGTCGTTTTCGACGTTGTTGTAAAAACATGAGAGGAGAGAGGGGACTAGGGATAGGTAGACTTAAAGTAGACATTTTATACGACAATATTGGGGGTCTATCTCGTTTTTGTACGATTATTTTCTCTCCGGATTTTCGTCCATCATGGACGGGATCTATCCAAATATTTGTTCTCTGATCATTTTGTACGATAAGTCTTCGGCTCGGTCGAAAAGACGTATCCGAGTATAGGTAGACCCTCCATATTCCGCGACGGCGTAACAAAACGTACACAGGATTATTAAGGACACAAATACGCGACATATCGAATTTCGATGTTGAAAAGTATGTATTTTCAATTCGTATGGGATGTCAGTCAATCTGGCTTTATTCGTCCCACCTTTTAATTACGTGTAACACGAGGGACTTATGAGATTAAACTCCGTCGAGATTACAGTAACCGAGAGAGAAGTTCACTGCTCTTATATTCCTGTCTATTGTAAATCTACCCGAATATTATGAAGCGAGAGGAAGAGAGAATTATCAGATAGAGAATCTTAGATTCAGAAACAGTCCGACCTGACAATATCGAACGTGAGGTACGCGCCATAAAAGAAGAAAAAGAATAAGATCTTTTTGAGATGGAGTGTAAATTGCGGTAAGTCCATGGTGATGTTTGAGGAGAGAGTGAAAATAGAGAGAAAGGGATAGATATGATTGCGATAAACAAAAATATATATATATATATAGTCACTAATCTTTAAGAGCCAACGAGAATAATGGCTTATGGAGATGGGATTGATTACAAAGTTACGACGTTACGAGAGATTTCTCGATGATGATCGCTCTTTTATGCTTGATATTTATATTTTTCGAAAAATAGATATTATTAGTGAGCTGATGGGGAAAAAAACGTGACGCTAGAGACAAATGGAATAACTGAACGAAGACGAAAAAGGGGATGAACGATGGACGAAGGGAAGACAAGAAGACAGAAAGAGACACAATTGCGAAAATTGCGGCACGACGGAAATTTGTACGCCGCGGTTTAATCGCGCTTACTAATAATAATAAACAATTATCGTTACGTAAATATATATAATTGCCGATTTTTATTGTCGCAGAAATTTCAACACGTCAAGGCGAATCAGTTCTCTATATCCGCGCCGCACGCGCGTGTCTGTAAATATATTATGTTTTTATATACATATAAAAAACGAAACGTATACCTACCTACTCGACGATATGTATATTTATTCAGTCATCATGTAAGATTTGGGTCATAATTTACTGTTAGCATCTCTTCGCAGCGAATGTCATCAATAAAATTTAATAACCCACTTGTGTGTATGTGCATGTGTCATGTAATAGACTTTGACTCTTCTGCGAAGGAGGACAAAGCTGATCTTAATCATTAATTCAAATTTAAATTGCATGTTTTGACTTTCTTTTGTTTTGGCGAAAACTTGTCAAGTTTTAATACATATCTGTAAAAATGCAATTTTATTTAAATTCCCATTAAAACGAAAATCACTCTTGAATAACTAGAAATCATAAGGTTTTATCGCCTTTTTCTCTCTATTTAAATCATAATTTTTTAATTTTTGGTGTTTAATTTTAAATTTAATCTTTGTTTTGAAAGAAAGATGAAATTGTCCCAAGGTTTCCTATAAAGCTGCGTTGATGACTTCCAAAAAGTCTGTAAAGATTTTAGAACAAAAGTGTGGATACGTCAAAATGACAGTTGTAGTTCTCTTGTTATGTGTGTATATATTTTGCATATGTATAATATATTACAGTTCAACGAGAGAATGTGTGGGTGTATCGAGAGAGAGAATATTATTAAATATTAAAAATATTCTTCGAAGATTATCTCCCGCTTTATGTGCATGATTAAAGGACACTTCTCTTTTTACAGGGCACTTGTACGATTCTCTTCTTCGAAATTTTTAGATCTAAGATCGATTTCCCACAATGTACATATCGAGCTCCATAGAAGAGTCTTACCATTTGCTATAAAAGTATAAAACGTATAATTCGCGTTTTACTCTATCGTCGACGCGACGATCACGAGATCACGAGATTGGATCTACGTTAACAATAATAAATAATGGCTTTTAAATACTGATGTACACAAATTATTTGCGACGAGTAATTAAACTATATGGCAGTGGCTTTTTTCTCGCTATTTGCGCATAAATATCTATGCATTTCGCACGCGTACATACGACGAAATTGCTCATTCGTGCCATCATTTACATCTGTCACGAGACCGACGCGCACGGTCTCTTTTTCTCTCTTTTTTTCTATCCTTTAAGTTACGATCTTTAGCCTAACGAAACGATTTAGCATCTTTTGGCTTTGTTAAAGTCTTACGTCTTAAAGAAATCGTCGTCTGCGAATATATGGCACGTTAATCCCGGTACGGTCGCGAATTCCTCGAGCAGTCTTTGGAATTATAAAAAAAAAGCTGATCGTCGAGGCAATTGTCTCTTTTCGCGTTTCGCTATCATTGAACCGGGCAAGAGCTCAGATGAATGTTGTGCAACTCGGCCATGTCCGTCCAGTCTCGTCTCTCCCCTCCTATCATCACATTCCTGATGCACCCATTGAAGTGATCCCGCGTTATCAACGAGCCTTTCTGAGCGGATGCTGGAAGCAACGAATCCATATTCGATTATCATACAGGTTGGATAGGTACATATTAAATATGTGATTGAACGCCATACGCAATCGATATTTATTTACCTGGTATACCGCCTATATATAATGGGCCGGAGGCGGTGGAGCTCATGAAATGATAATTGACGTTTGTGGGCAGACCATATTTCTGATCCAGCTCGTCCACCTTGAGCGCTAGCTCCTCGTCGTTGTACACGGCCTGGATTCTGTGCCATCGATTGTCGCAAATGGCGTACGGGCTTGTGAATCGTTGCTCTACGTACAATGGATTGTGATCGCCTAGATCGCCCGACATGATCACCCGGCCGTTGTTGAGCTCCAGCGACAAGGAGGGCGAACCACCGGGCGCGCTAATCGACAGCAATACCCCGGACAGTTCCGACGTTCTGAATTCCAGTTGGAGCTCAAGCACGGCGCCAAGCTCAAAGTTATTCTCTGAAAGAACGTGCAATTAGCTTCGCGAACATCCGACAACAGAATTCGCGTTTTTCAATGTTTCTTGATATAGGAATGCGATCTTATTTTATATCTTCACATGCGTGAATTGTTAATTCACACGGCATTATATTCAACTTCTTATGTAGCAATTAAGGTGTCATATTCTAAAGATTAAATTTAAGATATTAGAAATATATAAATAAATA
>NW_021853687.1:125616-150171 GCF_003651465.1 Formica exsecta
ATATATGTTCTTTAATAATTTCCATCTCGCTACAGTTCGCTATATATATCAATAATTTCAAAACTTACGATAAATGGCATATGCCTCATCCTGGAAATATGCTCCGCTTTCAACGCTCGGGAAGCACTGGCCGACATTGAAGGCTCTGCTGGTGGAGCCTACCATGTCGTAGACGTTTCCGTTAACTTTCAAGCCTCTAATACAACCCTTTAGAGTTTCCAGTTTGACAACTACTTTCTCTGGGATGGGCGTTCCGCCTTCCGGAAGTCCACCGATATACATCATGGATGCCAGACCGATCCTTCTCGGTACTTTGATGATACGTGGTGTTTGAGTATCCACCAGCAGAGTGAGTTTTCTCTCATCGTGACTGATGACGACGTGATGCCAATTGCCATCGTTGAATGGCGTCTTAAGCAACATCTCCTTTTTCGGTTTGCTCTTTATTAGCAGAAGAAGCTGTCCATCTCGAATGACCATCATCAGATAGTGTTTCAATCTCAGACCCTGCAAAATATACATTAGAAATTATAAGGAATTAATTAAGAAAAAATAAGATCGGAGAACTCTCATAAATTGTATGTGTACTTTGATAAAAAATTTATTGAAGATAAATTCAGTTTTAAATAAAATTATTAACTAATAATTACATATAACCCAACATTCTTACCGGAGTGATGAAGAGCAACCCATTGGGATAATACGTCCTAAAGTCGAATTCTATCGTGTACTTCTTTTCCCAAAATTTCTTAAAATTGAGATAGAGCTGCGTGTGACTGTGCGGCTTGTCGCCAAATTTCAGAGCGCCCGGTTCCAGCGAGTAATAAGGCACCTTCTGACAGCCTTCCGGTTGCGTGGACATTCCTCGGGACAATGATGCCGAAGGTGCGTAACTCGGCGTGTCTTTCCCCATACTCGGTCCCGGACGACCGATTAAAGCGTGATCGAAATTAACGGCATCGTCGAATCGAACGATTCTGAACCAATTAAATCAATCACATAATATATATATTATTTTTAAAATGCTACAATGAAGTAAAATGATAATTTTATAGTCAAATATAATAGTCGATACAAATTTTGTTTGTCATAATCACGTCAAGTTTTCAATGATTTATATTGATAATTATCTTTTATAATATAGAAGATAATTCTATAAATAATTACAAATAAAATTTAATTGGATTTAGCTTTTTGACTTACTCGTCGTTGAAAATTGCATCCTTGATAGCACCGTACAACGGTGTATTCGTGGCGACCATCTTGGTGTTATTGATAAGAGCCGGTAGTCCACCAAAGAAGAGTCCTCCATTCGAATCGGGAGCTTTGATCGCGATGCTGGTAGGTAATCTTCCTGCGGTCTGATATGCGTCATCGATCCTCAACTCTATCTCTTTCCTCTTCTTAATGACGGTGATTGAATGATACCTTCCATCGTTGAAAGTGTTGTTCGATTGGAGAACCAGTTCGCCTTTACCGGCATTCACGCGAACTTGCACTTGTCCATTGAGTATACAAACAGAGTAATAGCTGTCTCTCTGAAAAAGAAAAACAGGAACGCTTTCTTGACAATCTGTAATGTGCAAATAAATTTTGTTGCAAATAGAATTTTATTCTAAACTCCAATTTTTTTTTACAACAAGAAAAACCGAATGGTATTAACGTAATAATGAAGCCTTACTTTTGCTTCTTCTTTTGTATTAAGGTTGTCGCTTAATCTGTCTTCGTGACCCTCGAACGTGGAAAGAAGCAGCATAGCTGCCTCTTGCATGGTTCTGAAGGAAAAGCTCAGTACGGAGTGAATCTTTCGCAAAGCGAATGCGGAATGCTCGAGATATCCGTCTCCATAAAATCCGACAATCCTCAAAGGCTGCGTTAAAGAAATATACGTAAACATAAATTTGTTAACAAAATAAAACCAGTTTATATTTAATTATAATGACTCAAAAAATATCTTCTAAAGAAGTACGAAAATAGAAATGAATTCATTTTAAATATCTTAGACGAAAATTTGTACAATTTTTTGCTCTCTTTTAGCTTGATTATTATGCAAAACAGAAAATGGCAATGCTCACTTTATTACTACAACTGGGCTCCACCCCGTAATACTGTTCGGCCATCGGATCGTAGCCTTCCTGCACTACGATATTGGCCATGCATCCGAGGAACGACACCTGCGAGGGCAACATCAGCTTGTCGGCGCGGAAGCTCGGCGGCAGCCCGCCGATGTAATACTTGGCTTGCGCCAAGTCTGGAATGTCTTCCTTCTTGGGTTGCGGTGTAGGCGCACCGATTCGCTTGTCGTTATCGCCACCGATACTCAGACTGCACTTCTCGATGTTCTTGCGAACCTGATACTGCCGGAAGGCGTCCACCTTCGTCCAATTGCCGGTGTTGTACTTGTACGTCGAGGACATTTCCATACTGACGTTCCCACCGTAGCCAACGTGGAGAATCACTCTGCCTTCCCGCAGAAAGATCATGATGTGCTGATTCTGTTTATAACAAATGTAAAAAGTTGCAAAAATTGGATTATATTGCGCTATGTATATATAAATTGACGATTAAATTTAAATACATTCATACATCTTTGTTGATGGCCAGAAATAGCAATGCATTTTCATCGTATGTCCGAAAACTGATTGACACCCCAAACATATATTTATTGTACGGACCAGACGAGACTCTGTTCCTCACGGCATATCCCTCGCCGTTGAAACTGTAAGCTACATCATCTCTGGCATCTTCCACTCTACAAAACGGACGATTATATTTTATATAATTAGATTACTGAAAATATTTTGTTTGCGTATGTAAAAATGTCAATAGTATAAAATTTATTTAATTTAATTTATTATTTAATTCAATTTAATTTATTTAATTAATTAAATTAGATAGACGTAAATGCTAAAGAGAAATTGAATTAATAGCTTTCACAGCAAATTACCCTTCCACGCAAGCTTTGCAAGCCCTATCTGGCGCGGTCGTAATGAAATTCCAGAGACCGATATGTCTTCCGTCGAGGATCACCTGATGAATTACAACAAGAAAAACCGAATGGTATTAACGTAATAATGAAGCCTTACTTTTGCTTCTTCTTTTGTATTAAGGTTGTCGCTTAATCTGTCTTCGTGACCCTCGAACGTGGAAAGAAGCAGCATAGCTGCCTCTTGCATGGTTCTGAAGGAAAAGCTCAGTACGGAGTGAATCTTTCGCAAAGCGAATGCGGAATGCTCGAGATATCCGTCTCCATAAAATCCGACAATCCTCAAAGGCTGCGTTAAAGAAATATACGTAAACATAAATTTGTTAACAAAATAAAACCAGTTTATATTTAATTATAATGACTCAAAAAATATCTTCTAAAGAAGTACGAAAATAGAAATGAATTCATTTTAAATATCTTAGACGAAAATTTGTACAATTTTTTGCTCTCTTTTAGCTTGATTATTATGCAAAACAGAAAATGGCAATGCTCACTTTATTACTACAACTGGGCTCCACCCCGTAATACTGTTCGGCCATCGGATCGTAGCCTTCCTGCACTACGATATTGGCCATGCATCCGAGGAACGACACCTGCGAGGGCAACATCAGCTTGTCGGCGCGGAAGCTCGGCGGCAGCCCGCCGATGTAATACTTGGCTTGCGCCAAGTCTGGAATGTCTTCCTTCTTGGGTTGCGGTGTAGGCGCACCGATTCGCTTGTCGTTATCGCCACCGATACTCAGACTGCACTTCTCGATGTTCTTGCGAACCTGATACTGCCGGAAGGCGTCCACCTTCGTCCAATTGCCGGTGTTGTACTTGTACGTCGAGGACATTTCCATACTGACGTTCCCACCGTAGCCAACGTGGAGAATCACTCTGCCTTCCCGCAGAAAGATCATGATGTGCTGATTCTGTTTATAACAAATGTAAAAAGTTGCAAAAATTGGATTATATTGCGCTATGTATATATAAATTGACGATTAAATTTAAATACATTCATACATCTTTGTTGATGGCCAGAAATAGCAATGCATTTTCATCGTATGTCCGAAAACTGATTGACACCCCAAACATATATTTATTGTACGGACCAGACGAGACTCTGTTCCTCACGGCATATCCCTCGCCGTTGAAACTGTAAGCTACATCATCTCTGGCATCTTCCACTCTACAAAACGGACGATTATATTTTATATAATTAGATTACTGAAAATATTTTGTTTGCGTATGTAAAAATGTCAATAGTATAAAATTTATTTAATTTAATTTATTATTTAATTCAATTTAATTTATTTAATTAATTAAATTAGATAGACGTAAATGCTAAAGAGAAATTGAATTAATAGCTTTCACAGCAAATTACCCTTCCACGCAAGCTTTGCAAGCCCTATCTGGCGCGGTCGTAATGAAATTCCAGAGACCGATATGTCTTCCGTCGAGGATCACCTGATGAATACAGCCCGGAAGTCCGTTGGTAGCCATCAGTTCCGTCGGCCTTCTCTGCGATTTAGGAATACCTCCTATCCACACTCGATCTGCAGGTAGAACGTCGAAACGACCATACTCTGGGTTGGTCGAATTAATGACAGGAAGATACTTTCCGGATGTCGACGTCTGTCTATGCACGCTCAGCTTGCCTGTGTGTCGAGTTCTGAGGTTGTCAAAAAACATTTGATTATTTTGATTATTCGAGATTAACGTTGTGAGACATCACTTAATAATCTGTTAACTAATCTTTACGACGTTAAATAATTTGCTTGAAAATTGTTATTTACCTTTCAGCCTCGATCCGATACCAAAATCTGTCGTTCTGCAAATCGCCACTTTCGAGAATTTCAGGATGCGTCAGAATACCTGTACCACCACCGACGTTCCATAAAAATCGCACTCTTCTGTCAACTATTTCTAGAGCAACGAAATCGTCCTGCAAGAAATAAAAAAAAAGTCTTGGAACTTTACATATATTATATCATAATTTTCACTTATATTTCATCTTATTTGAATTGATAGATTAATATATTGTGTTATGATAAGCACGTACATTAATTCCGCTGGGCAAGTAAAACAGAGAACCTTCCTTACGCGCGGTTGGAAGCGCGAACGTCATCACGATCGATGTCGTTGCCGAAGGTTGCAACATCGTCGGTCTGTACGAACGGATACATTCCTTATCCTCCACCGATCTCAGAGAGACGCGAATCTGAAAGTGATACGTTATTTTAATATTTTATTAATTAAAAATTTAACAAATCCAAGACTCGCATAATATCTAGTATCTAGCATAGTATCTAGCAATCGATATGATAATGATAATTTACATAGAATCAATCTTATTTTAATTTGTATCAAATTACTCAAACAAAGGAAATAATGAATAGTTACCCCATCGGCGGTGTTTCGGGCCTCTGCAATTTTATCTTTGAGATTCTGCAGTTTTGTGGCTAAGGTATCGTTCCACTTGTCAAAGACGGCTTTTCGTTTCATCGCAGCATTGGATAAGCTTATTAGCTTCGCATCGGCTGTCTTAATATTGCTCATCGCTTCTGACACTAAAATTTATATATTTTCATGACATTATTTAGACCTTTTATCAAATCTTTACACAAGTATCTTTAGAATTATTTAATTAGCCAAATATGTATTAAGTCGAAACAAATATTACATTTTTCGCTGGCCAAGCTAATTTTTGAATCGCCTTCGCGTTTTAAATCCTGCAATTTCGGCTTCAGTCTGTCGGCGATGCCATGTTTGTAATCGTCAATCAGTCGTTGCGTGTCACTTACAGACTTCGTTACTTCGTCGTTCTCCTCCAAGATATTTAATAGATCCTCATGCACTGATAAAAAGATTTTTATTAATACAACATTGTTATTTAAAATTTCCTTTATACAGCAAGCATTGCTTTCTTGAAGTTTTTAAGATTATTGAATATATTGTAAAACACATATTTACATTTCTTGCTATTGCTCTGCAACTCTCGCAATTTCACATTTATCTCATTGTCGTTTATGCCAGTGCTGTTCAATGTATTCTTCAGCACGAGTACAGCTTGCTTCTGAGCCTCCAACTCGGCGTTTGCATTCTTGATAAGTTTATCGTGCTCTTTCGCTGTTTTCCATTGTTGCGAAGATTTGGCTAATACTTCCTTGGCATTGTTCAGTAGCGATTTCTGTCCCGAAGAGGGGAAAGCCTTGAGAAAGCATCTATATTACATTTATAGCCAACTCTCAAACTTTTATTATTACGTGATTAGAAACAGAAAATCAGAATTTGGAAGAAGAAAAATATAAAATTAATAATTATTATTTTCTAAACATAATCTTAACTCTTCTATAGTAAAATTTTATTTCAAAATATTTTATCTAAAATTTACTTTCTTTTTTATCAAAATATATTTCTAATATTGTAAATCTAGCAATTGTGTGTTTCCTCGAATTTCGTTTCCCGCGATAAAAAGTGGTGCGAAAATAAATTAATAAATACTGAACATCATTAAAATCAAAATATAACACAAATTTAATTTTATTATATAGCAAATTCTCTAAAAAATAAAAGGAGATTTCTCAATGCATATTGGCTTAAATCGAGAAAATTTGATTTGATCGAGGAAAATGAGAAAAATACTTCGTAAAACTCTAAGATTTAAAAATATCACTCTATCGTTTCTTACCTTTCCATGCACTTCTTCGGTAATTTCCTTGGCTGCCATCGCTGTGACTTTCGCCGCTCGCAGACCGTCGACGATGTTCTTGTAGGCTTGGCTGGCTTTCAGAGGACTCGCCGCGATGTCTCGCGTCTCGGCAAAGAGGCTGCTTGATAAAAAGTTGGACTTTATCGAATCGTCAACGCGTTGCTTTATTCGCTGTTGTCGCAATAATGATATTTTGGACTTAAAATACAAAGCAATTACCATTTGAATTAGTTATGCTGTCTCACCTGACGTACTGGTCGACGTAATTGGACAGATTTTTTGCGTGTTGCACCGCCGGCGCCACATATTTCTTGGCGTATTCGTAATTTAGTTGGTACTGGTGTTCCTCCTTCATAGTGAGTTCCTGCGTTGAATTCGCCAATTTGTCTCGCCAGTCCGACTGGTCCTAGAAATCGCGTGACAAACATGCCGATGGATTAAAAATATGCAATTGCTTATTATCGAAGATTTTCTCTATCGGTGCATTGATTTTTCCCGTCCATAATTTTATATCATTATTATAAATTATTTTTAAAATCACGAAAATATTTACATACTTGAATGTTATTTCCCGCGTCGATGAGCAAACCGAGAGCCTCATCAATGAGTTTCTTTCCATCGGATATCGATTCGTTCGTTCCGTCGTGCAACATTTCGATACGAGCGCACTGATTCTTAGTTTCAATGAATGTCTTGTTGATACGGTTGTACAAACCGTCGTAGCTAAACAGTGTTTCCATGGTGTTTTCTACGACTGTTCTCATGTCATCCAATTTTATCTCGTAATCTTTAGCGTCGTCCTGAGCGGCTGACAAGGGCTCAGTTGCGTCGTAAAGAGAATTTAACCATGCCACGTATTTGGTGACGGCACTATTAATAAAAGACATTGCTTAACATATTTATTAAAATTTTTTGTTTAATTAGAAAGGATAATACACTCACTCAAGGAAATTTTCCACCTCCATGACTCTCTGGGCTATATTGACAGATTTCAGGTGATTCAAGATCATCTTTCCCGTTTTTAAGGCCTTCTTGATTTCTATCCTCCTATTGTCATTGCTGTATTGATTGAGTTCCGAAGTCGTACCTGGAAAATCGGAAAAAAATGTGTTAAAAGAGTATTTTTATTACGACGCAATTTTTTAGTAATAATTAAAGCGAAATGTAATACCTTCTATATCTTTTTTTATATTGTTAAGCATAATCTTTCCGGTGAAAATATTATTTTTCAAGTCGCCACTCTTGATCTTCAAGGTATCGGCATATTTTGCACATTTGCTCATCTGCAATTAAAAGATAAGATGTATAAAACGGCTTATAAGAAAAATCGCGTAATTCGTTTTTCTTGAATTATATCATTACAATATTACATCTAGTAATATTACAATCACATACGTTTCTTAACATAACTTCAACATCTTCCGCAAGTTTCTTATAATCGTGCCAAGGTACAGTTTTCATTCTTTGCTGCAGACGAGTTCGTAGTTCCAGTTCTTTGAGATGTGTGGTGACGGTGGAGTCGAAATACGTCAATTCTTCCCACGGAGGTGGAATATATCCGTCTGCTATATGAGTCGTTCCCGCAGTCAATTCGTCAGACAGCGTTGCGACAGTATCAAGCAAAATTCCCGTGCAATTGTCATTGCATGCTAAACACAAAAATATAGTGTAATATAATAAAACGAGATAAGTGTACATTTACAGCAATTACATCGTCACAATCAAAAATTGATAAAACAAGACGTCAACAACATTTTATATAACTTTCATATTTCTAGGTTTATGAAGCTTCGTTTAACGTGGCAAAATCCTTTGTTAGCGAATAAACTTACAAGTGCAAACGTCATTTATGTAAACGTGACGATATGCCGTGCACTGGGAACAATCCCTGCCCGTAGAACCGGGCCTGCACTTGCACTGTCCTGTCTCGCCGTCGCAGGTGTCGCTCAAACTTCCTGCCAAGTTGCAACCGCACGGAACGCACTTGCCGTCCGGGAGACCAGGAGAGCCGTAATAGCCGTAGGCGCAACGTTCGCATTTTCTGCCAATGTAACCTGCGGCAAACAAAGTATAAAGAAAATAGAAAAGTAATAGATCCGTAGAAAACTAACATTTAGAATCTCAAAATTGAAAGAATCTATCAAATATTTTCGCGCGATAGAGATTCGTTCTTTTAAGATTTAAGATAAATTAAATAAAAATTTTTGTTCTATTATTTTTTATATCCTTGTTCACATACCTGGCTTGCAATGACAAATGGGTTCATTGTTTGCACGAATTACGCAAGTACTCGAAAATCTTTTGTCGACCTGCGGGCACGGACACGGCTTGCAGCCCCCGAACTCCGGATGACCGTAGAAACTGTCAGCGCAAACATTGCAGTGTGCACCAATCGTGTTTTCCTGGCAATTCTGCAACGCAAGAGTTTTCAACATTATATGAAAAATTACTCAAAGCTTATCTATTATATGTGTTTGTAAAATCTAAAATATTTACTTATGTATTTTTATATATAATAACTAGGAAAAAATCATTTACAGGATATTAAATAACCCCAATTTTTTTTAAACTTTGTTATAAAAATTACCTTGTCGCCTAGGAAAGAATCCGGCAATCTCCAATATAAAGGATAATTATAATAAAGATTTGGGGGCAATGTAACGTCACCATCGGATCCAGGAATTACAGAGAGGCCATTCGTCACGTTTAAGCCACCATTCACCGTTGGCAGTACGGTCGTGGAGCCAAAGGTCATTATCTATTTATTAATCACGCGATAACGAATATAAAATATATTTATCATTATAAAAAAGTGCAATGTGAGCTTACAAAAATAATTTAATTATATTAATTAATATGTAAATAACACGTATGCAATTATTCCGAAAAAAATGTATATAAGCCTGTAAACGATGCAGATTCGAAGGCTCTTCTATAAGAAATTTATCTTGTACCAACTCTAGCTCATCTCCTTGTATACTTGTCCCTTAGCACACTTCCTGTCGCGCTATCATCTCCATGAATAGCGTATACTTATAGGAAAATGTTAAAGTAATGCTTACCAAGCAATATCCCGTCTCCCTGTCGCACACGTCGGATCTCCCATTGCACTGGCAGCGCCTGGCTTGTCCGACAAGATCAATCACGATGGTGGATGTAGCAGTGGTGTTCTTGTACCACCTGTAAAAGCCAATGCTGGGATCCTGGCAGGATGTGCCGTTGTATTCCGAAGGACACTGGCAGATTTCCACTCCGATCGCCAACGGTGGCGAGTGCGTGGGCGTCAGGACGGCGGCGTCGAGAGATGTCTCCAAGAGTCTGAACGACATGTATAAAATAAGAAACGTTATCACAAATATCTTTATCACTTTCTTTCATTGTATATATTATGTACTGTTATTAGGATTTTTTTGTTTTTTATTTCCAAATTTTTATTACGAAATAAATGTATTGTAATTTATTTTATTCTCTCTATGATGTAATTATTTCTTCAATTATACGTACGTGGTTTTTGTAAACTCGCCATTGTCTGAGGCTTTAACAAGGATATACTGAAGATTCTGTAACGCAACCATTAGTAACTCCCTGGAGACTTTGTAATCCGGCCTGTTTTGTAATTGCCACAGCGACTCGTGGAATCTAAAATAATATTAGATATAAATATACCATTATGTTTTGCAATGTAAGAAATTAAGAATCCAGATTCTTACAGAAGTTAGAAATTAATTAGAAACTTTATATAATATGATATATTCGTCTAATTAAATTAATTTGCATTCGATAATGTATATTTCTCTTTTCGAAATTAATTGTACCGCATATTATTAAAAACTGCTAAATACCTGACTTCATAACGATTATCGTTCACCGGTAGATGTAAATAATATTCCAAGACAATCTTGTTATTGCCTTGCAACTGCACAATAGGATATCGAAGATTCGATCTCAAAGGTATCCCATTTTCCGTTAAGGTTTTAAAGCGTAGAAATCCTCCGTAAGAGACGACCTTAAAGTATGTCAATATGTCGTCTAACATTTTAAATAGTTCAGTCAAACAAGAAAATCGCATACCCTTGCATGGTATTTATAAAAATATTGACTTTAAAAAACTAGTGAATAAATTTGAATAAAAAAATTAAATTTAATAAATTAAATTAAATTAAATCTTTTTTTGCATTTCGCAAATTGCTTTTACAAAGACACAATGCTTAGAAGTGAAAAAAAAAATTACCTTGTCGCCTAGGAAAGAATCCGGCAATCTCGAATATAAAGGATAATTATAATAAATCTAAAATAATATTAGATATAAATATACCATTATGTTTTGCAATGTAAGAAATTAAGAATCCAGATTCTTACAGAAGTTAGAAATTAATTAGAAACTTTATATAATATGATATATTCGTCTAATTAAATTAATTTGCATTCGATAATGTATATTTCTCTTTTCGAAATTAATTGTACCGCATATTATTAAAAACTGCTAAATACCTGACTTCATAACGATTATCGTTCACCGGTAGATGTAAATAATATTCCAAGACAATCTTGTTATTGCCTTGCAACTGCACAATAGGATATCGAAGATTCGATCTCAAAGGTATCCCATTTTCCGTTAAGGTTTTAAAGCGTAGAAATCCTCCGTAAGAGACGACCTTAAAGTATGTCAATATGTCGTCTAACATTTTAAATAGTTCAGTCAAACAAGAAAATCGCATACCCTTGCATGGTATTTATAAAAATATTGACTTTAAAAAACTAGTGAATAAATTTGAATAAAAAAATTAAATTTAATAAATTAAATTAAATTAAATCTTTTTTTGCATTTCGCAAATTGCTTTTACAAAGACACAATGCTTAGAAGTGAAAAAAAAAATTACCTTGTCGCCTAGGAAAGAATCCGGCAATCTCCAATATAAAGGATAATTATAATAAAGATTTGGGGGCAATGTAACGTCACCATCGGATCCAGGAATTACAGAGAGGCCATTCGTCACGTTTAAGCCACCATTCACCGTTGGCAGTACGGTCGTGGAGCCAAAGGTCATTATCTATTTATTAATCACGCGATAACGAATATAATAAAATAAATATCATCTAACAATATTTATCAATTTTTGTAATCAAAATTTTTGAATTAAAATAAATCCTACTGTTCATTTATAAGAATATAATAAGATGAATATCATTTAATAATATTTATCAATTTTTATAATCAAAATTTTGTACGATTAAAATCAATCTTACTGTTACATCACTGGCTGATTCATTGATGTAAAGAACGCGAGGATGTGTTAATCTGCGTTGACCCCAACTGAGTCCAGCCTGCTGACACAGTGTGCTTCTTCCGAAGCAGAAGCACTCGGTACATCCTCTAGCGTTATTTACCGCAAGACCGAACGTGCCTTCTTTGCATTGATTGCACTGTCGCCCAACGACCAATTCCTTGAAAATTATATTTCGTTAATGCGTTTCTCAGATACATCATTCGAAAGCAAATATGCATATTTTTAAAGTTTGGTATTTATTAATTAAATTTTTGTAAAAATCAATATTTCGTTGAACGGAAAATAAAGATTTTTACTTTGCATCTTTTCACTACTTATACTCGTATAAGTTGATGTATTACATTTTATAGAAATTCATAAATTATTAGAAAAAACTATTAGAAAAAATTCATAAATTTTAAAAAAATCAGCTGTATTTTTAATATTTTTTTTCTATAATCCTTAATGATTTCAACGAATAATTTTCGTCATTCAACCAAAAAAATCAGGATGAAATAATACGCTAGTTTCAAGCATACCTTACATTATCGAAAGAGAATTATTCTCTAGTTATTTAAAATTATTCTATTCTGTCATTTCTCTTTCTTTTAATTTGCTTTTTTTAACAGGGTGTCTATCCAAAGCTTGTAAAAAAATTCTCTGACAATGAGAATTTCCTCATTTTTCAGGTAATTTGTTCAAAATTCCAGGGAAAATTAGAGAATTTTTAGATAAAACTTTTTAAAATAAGTTTATTTTGTGTGCGTTTTTTAATGCTTTTCATTCATATAAAGGAAAAATAAACCCCTTAAATTTTTAATATTAAATTTAAAAATGTACTGAAAAGAAATGAATGACTTTTGTAAGATAAGCATTTTTCATTTGCATAATATTTTCATTTTCTATCATTAATTGTAAGAATTACAATAAAAAATGTATACTCACTATTGTGTATTCAGTATTTTTTGCTATGACAATGAACATTATATGAACATATTTGAAACATATAATTCACAATCATTGGCCAATCAGATTGTCAATGCTTGCAATATAAGAACAAAATGATCAAAGAGAGAATTTTTGAAAAAATTCCCTGAGTTCGAATAAAATTCCATGAGAATTTCCTGATTTTTCAAGATAAAAACCAAATCCCTGAGAATTCCAGGTTTTCTAGGTTTTTCCAGAGAGTAGACATTCTGTTTTAATTTCAGTCTTTTTTTAAACATATTGATAATAAACTTCGCTCTTTTGGTCTCACCTTGCAGGGACACTGCCCCTTATCGTCGCACTCGCAGACACCGTCCTGGCACTGCGTTGTCCCGGCGACGTTACAGCCGCAAGGCCGACACCTCGGATAACCGTAGTAACCTCTGGCGCATCTTTCGCATCTGAGCCCGTCGTAACCGATCCTGCAGGGGCACTGACCCTGATGATCGCATTGAGATCGCGTGGCGCCCAATGTGCACGCGCAGGGTCTGCAGCCGATTTGTGGCACCAGATCCCACGCGCCGGGTCTGCACCGGTCGCAATGCTCGCCGTACGTCAGGTGGGGACATACGCAACGACCGGTGTCGGGGTCGCACACGTGACCAGGACGCACGCACGGATCGCACACTGTAAAGCAATCGAGATTTTTCTCGTTCGTTCTCTCAATCCAGCGAGATTTTATGGAAGGGAGGAATACAGGTGTAGCGCACAGTTGGGTGTCTCAGAATCAGCGGAAAGTGTGAAATTAAAGATGTAAATAGAAAAAAAACAAGCCTCGTTTTTTTTTCAGATATTTAATATATCTTTTTATTTTGATTACTGCATATTGATTTTTCATTATTTTTAACTTTTTAGATGATAGATTTGAATTAACCATTATTATTTCAAATGTAGTTCGCATTCCAATTGGCTATACAATTATGTAATTACTATTTTTAATTAGTTAAAAAGATTTCGAAAAAAATAAATTAGAAATTTAAGAACTTTAGTTTTTTTATTGTGTTAATAAAAAATATAAAGAAAAATAATATTATATTAAAAAAAATAATAATGAAAGAAAAACTTTTTTTTTTTTTTTCAATGAAAAAACATTTTTTTTCAACTGTTCTTTTCTATTAGAAAAAAAACATTTTTTTACATCTTTATGTGAAATATTATTGTTTGTTCAAATTTCTAATTGATTTAATATGTATGTGTGTCGATATATTTTATCAAATATAAAAAAGCGTAAAAATAGTCAAATTATTCACCGCCAAATTAAGGATTAAAAAAATATATTATTAACATAAAATTTGTATGTAATTTAAGAAATTGCAAGATATACAAATTATCAGGTATTTGAAGTAAGAGACACCACGTTAATTAAACGAATGTTACTTTAAAAAAATGATCTGACTTACGTTGACAACCGTTCGATGAAAATCCATAATACCCAGAGAGACAACTGTCACAGCGCAAACCATTTACACCCGGCTTACAATAACATCGTCCTGTGTCGCTGTGACAGGAGGTGTTGTAGGATCCTATGGAATCGCAGCCGCAAGCCGTGCAACCCGCCCCCGTTGTCAGACCCCAATAACCAATCTAAATAAATTATAATTCGATAATTAAAAATACCCTCCCCGAGTTGCAAAAGGATCGGTATAAATAGTCAATTTATTATTATTTTAAAAACTTTGCGTATTTTTTTTGTTTATGAAATGCAATTTTGAAAAAGAGAATTATCTCTCAGTATAACTAAATTAAAATCTAATTATCATATACAGGGTGTTCTAAGTCAAGTCAATGAAACTTTAGGGTCTTATAGGAAATTGAATTTGGAACAGAAAAGTTCCTATAAACATAGATCCGGAAACGCTTCTTTAAAAAGTTACAGCTGATAAACTCTCTGTAAATAATTAATTATGATGAAAACTTAATAAGAACATTTTTATGTTTGCATTTGCAATGTTTGCACTACGAATGTAATGTTTACACAAAGACCATCGAAAGGTGACTTTTTCAAGTTTCTGCTTTTTTCGTTGTTTTGAGCTTATATTCTTTTGAACGCCTTATCAGAATTAAATAAAATTGATGTAATTTAGTTTGTAATTTAATTACTAATCAGATTTATTTCGTTACTTTTTTTTAATGAATGAAAGGTTCTGAAATTATTTTTAAAAATCATCAAAACACGTGATTTTTCGAAGTTTATTAGCTATAACTTTTTAACGAAGCGTTTCCGGACCTATGTTTACTGGAATTTTTTTGTTCCAAATTCAATTTCCTATAAGACCCTGAAGTTTCATTGACCTGGAATATTCAGTATTATGCCAATGTTGCGAAGAATCTATCGTGCGATTTGACTTATTCACTGATTCCGATAACGAATAATACGATCTACATATCATGTCTAAAATATAATATTATTTTTCTTTATATTTTTTTGTCAACATATAAATATAATATTATTTTTCTTTATATTTTTCTTGTCAACATAATAAAAAAAAAAAAATAAAGTTCTTATATTCTTAATTTATTTCTTTTGACATTTTTTTACTTAATTAAAAATAGTAATTACATAACTATCTAATAACCAATTGGAATGCGAGCTATATTTAAAATAATAATAGTTAATTCAAATCTATCATCTAAAAAGTTAAAAATAATGAAAAATCAATTTGCAATATTCAGTATTATGCCAATGTTGCGAAGAATCTATCGTGCGATTTGACTTATTCACTGATTCCGATAACGAATAATACGATCTACATATCATGTACGATTATATCTGGCGATACTCCATCATAGATCAATAAATTTTTTTTTCGAAACTTGATACAGTTGCATTAAGAAAAGCAACGCATTTGTCTTCGCTACTAGATGCCTGTCTAGATAATGTAGCTACGTTACAGATCACCGAGTTTATCTTAATCGGTATTCAATATTGTATTACCAACTTGATTCTCTCTCTCTTTTTCCCTCTCCTCTTTCTCTGACCTGAATCTTATAATATTACACACGATTTATTTAAACATGCAATGTGATTCGCAAGTTGAAGATTACCTTGCATTCGTCGCATTGTCTACCGATAACTTGCGGTTTGCACTGACATTGCCCGGACACGATGTCGCAGGTTGAGCTCGCGGAGCCCAAGTTATTGCAGCCACATCCTGCAATCATAAAAAAAATATTGCCTGTTAAAAATAATAATCAATCCTCCTTATCTTTTCTTTTTTAGAGAGTAATCCATCCGTTTTATAAATACGATTAAATATTTTTAGATAATAACTAAAAAGAAATCTGTCATAATAAATCAAAATCACGAATTTTCATCCGTGAAAAATTGTTCTTTCCGGAAAATGATGATATCATCTTTAAAATATTATTCCCATTCAAATGTCGACGATTTCTGAATGACAATAATTTGTATTGTTTCATTGTAACGTCTATGTTTTAACGTTCAACGAAGGGGATGCTAGAGAAGATTTTCAAAGCGACGAGAGCCGTAATTAAATGATCATCGAGACAGGCGCCGACAAGTGCCGACAGCGGTCTCATTAATAATTCATATAGGCACCATTCTCGCATTCGCGCTAATTACACATTACTAACAAACGTTTGCGCTGCGTCTCTAATCGATTTGCGCGGCGCGAAATTCTTTCGGGGCCGTTGCGCGATAAGAGTTCTCGGCCGCACGTGCACGAGCCGACTTTGTCCGGCTCGGTCACGTGCGAGCGACGACATTTATGCGGCATCGAGCGGATTTTGCAATTAGCGATGCCGTCGTCGAGCGCCGGCATTGTATTCAAATGCAGCAGACGACGACGTCGGCTGTCGTTCACGGCCCGCGTAATGCCACGGAAATAATAAATTATGCATGATCGCATTGAGAGGGTATCACGGTCGTCTGTCGCGTAGCGATTCCCCGATTAACGACAGCCCTTACAAAGGGATTACGCGCGAGAATTGATTCCGTGACGCAATCGCGTGTTTACACGCCGATTGATTAAATAATACCTCAGGTAGAGATGTAAAAAAACCGTCTTTTTTTTTTCTAATAGAAGAAACCAGTTGACAAAAATTTTCAATGAAAAAAGAAAACAAATTTTGCTTTTCTTTATTATCTGAAAAAAAATTTGAAAAAAGGTGTTTTTTTTTTATATAAAAAAACCGTTTTTTGTATAAAGAAAGTTTTGTTTTCTTTTCTATTTATATCTCTACCTCAGAGACATGCATGCGTGATTATTATGAACAATACAAAATTGAGATAACTGACGTGCCTTATTTGTGAAGTATACAATTGAAATTATTTGTGTGCATATTTTTCAAACATTTCTCTTTTCAAGAGTGTACTCTCATCCAGCTTTTCTTAAAAAATTGTTTTTAAAAATTATAAATGCTATTAATTTTCATATGTTTGACTAAGGATTATATCAATCTTATTGTGTAAGCCAATTGCACAATGTATGACATAAACATCCGAGACAAATGAATAATTTCGTCTCGCGGTGTTTCTCTGTTGCATGTCAATTCCGATCAATCATGTCACGCGGGACATTATTTCCCACAGATTGTGTATAATAGCTCTTACGTCATTGAATAATAATTGTACAGGGAGTGTATGGCTGCGATGTAGCTTTGCAAAGTACTATTGAGACATTAGATCCGATTGAATCGAAAGTTTAATTTGTTAGGCGTTAAATATTGAATGAAAAGATAAAATTCCAGACAAATTCTTTTATATTCTTATAGCTTCTTACATGCAGTCCACATAAGTTATTCTCCTTTTTTTTTTTGACAGATGTAAAATGATTAATGGCAGAAATACGAGTTCTATGAGAAATCAATAAAAATTGATGTAACGTATCAAGGAACTGGCAATTGCTGTCGGCATTCTAAAGAAACACACACGTGCAAATGCCTCATACTAACTCACATTCCATCATGAGTTGAATAATTAGCCGAGCGTTTCAACAATTCTAAGGATCAATTAACGATCCAATAATCAAACAAGATACAATAATATCGCGTTGTCACGTATTTATTTACTATCCTTTAATTTTACTTCAGGAGGATTTTAATTCATTCTCTTTTTTTAATTCCATGCTCTACAATTTTTATCTCATGGTATTTTCCGATAAACCTGATAATTTTAGTGTTATTTTAAATTTTTTGGTGAAAATTTATTTGTTCCTTGTTTTACGTTTTTCTTTAAAACGAAGTAAAAACGAGCAAATCTCGAAAGGATTTTTTTTTTTAATTTATCGATTTCCCACAAGCTCACGAAGTTTTGACATTTAATTTTGGGACACCCTGTATATGATCATCTTACCAATTAATTTTTACGACAGAACAGACACCAGGACTCTGTTGACGATGTCTAAAATGCATTTCAAGATGCAAACAGGAATGCTCATAATAACATCGATGTTATCGGTAAAAGCTTAAAAATCGAACGGTATCTGATTAAATTTTAGCTGACTCACTTCAGTTCACACGACGAAAGAGTTGAAGCATTCCATATTTCTTCGCATAAGCCGCGTACGTACGATATAAAAATTTAAATCAGCTATATTATATGACATTGGTTACCTGATATGAAAATTTCAACATTCTTGGATGTGCGGAAAACGAGGCGCGACTTTTAATTATAATGTATCTCGTCGCACCATATGCTCGCTTTAACATGTTGGTTTAACGAGCAGAGACGTTATTATCCGCGTGAAATTATCTCTGCCAACGTACCGATTCTCACTTCGAGAATAACGCGGGATGCGATTTGAATAATTATCATGCGGCGCAGATTTATGTCATGTAATGATGTGTTAAGTATTTTCCGCGAACGTGCAATCGGGAGCTGTCACACACGTGGCACGTATTAATTTTGCGCGTCGAGTTATTACGCACGTGTCGCCGGAGAGACTTTTATACTGCAAATTTAGAAAAAATACAGATAGTGACAGTAACAAGCCGCTTTAATCAGACGCAATTGCATTGGCTATATACAAGTTGTTCTATGCGCTTATCTTGTTTTAAAATTTAATAGTTCTCCAAAAAATCTCATGCGTGATGTTTTTGACATAAGAGATATTTCTTGTATTATTACGATAATTACATTTCCTTGTCATATTTACACGTTAAATATTGTATAATGTATAAAATTGTATTGTTTTTTGCTACTTTATTCATTTTCTATTTTGTCCTTCGCGCTTCTCTCGCTAAGAAATATTTTTTATATAAATATTCCAATAAGAGTAACGTCGACATGTGGACCGAACATGGCAAGTTGACAAGCGAGATTTGTTAACTATGACTTATTATCGCATTTGTTCGCGGCAAAATTATAGCAGACTGCGCCTTGAAAATGTCGGGGAGCATATAAAATAAACTGCTAAAATTTTGTTTTGCGTCATACGGGAACGTTTATATCTATTAGACGTCAAAAACAGGACGCATTTAATAATCTAGATATAGCGGCAATTAAAGAGAGATGCTCCGGTTGATTGTCAAATAATCACACGCGATTGAAGACTTTATTATAAAATTGAAGCTTTGGAAATAATACAGGTACTATATTTCGTTTTTGTTCCTGTCTGCTTTTAAAACTCATTCTACGTGACATATATTATAAGTCGAGGATGTCGAGCCGGGACGCGAAAATGCGATTTTCACGCGACGCGGGATTAAAGTGAAGTTTCCGCTTATAATGGAAACAAATTCGCACAGGCGAGGGGGGATTAAAGCCTCGTTAGGGCAAATATAGTGGTGGCGCGACGTATGATTAATTCAGACAGCGCGAGCGGCGGCTATCGCGCGCATAAATAATGATCCCGTGTCTCTAATCCCGCCAGGCATTCAGATATTCGCAGATGAATAAGTGTCCGCGTTCTCATTGCACAAAAGCGACAGGATCGAGTCTGCGTGCGATCGCTAATCGTGACAAATACACGTCGTCCTTTGAACACCGTCAAGTCGCACGCAGCAAGGTTTATTAATTATAACGATCTGATTCGAGTCTTAATGTCGGCTCGATCCTGTCCGCGATTCGAGAATGAAATCACTGCGCGGAGAGTAAATTTATCCAATTATTAAAATACACGTCCAGACAATTAGAGAATTATATCTAGTATATGTGCCTGGTAATTAACGTTCTTAATTCAAGGCATTTATGATTCATTATCCAGGGTGTCTATCCAAAGCTTGTAAAAAAATTCCCTAAGAATTCCCTTATTTTTCAGGTAATTTATTCAAAATTCCAGGTAAAATCAGAGAATTTTTAGATGGAACTTTTTAAAATAAATTTTCTTTTTTGTATGCATTTCTTAATGTTTTTCACTCATACAAAGGAAAAATAATCTACTTAAATTTTAAATATTAGATTTAAAAATGTACCGAAAAAAATTGAATGACTTTTGTAAGATAAGCATTTTTCATTTGCATAATATTTTCATTTTCTATCATTAATTGTAAGAATAACAATGAAAAATGTGTATTCAGTATTTTTTGCTATGATAATGAACATATAATCAAAAAGAGAAAGATATATATTTATAATATATTTGAAACATATATAATTCACAATCATTGGCCAATCAGATTGCCGATGCTTGCAATATAAGAACAAAATGATCAAAGAGAAAATTTTTGAAAAAATTCCCTGAGTTCGAATAAAATTCCATGAGAATTTTCTGATTTTTCAAGATGAAAACAAAACCCCTGAGAATTCCAAGTTTTCTAGGTTTTCCCAGGGAATAGACAACTTTTTATCGATATCACAACGACCAAATAAATTTTTTCTTTTCCTTATTAAAAAGATATAATTTTGACACGAATAATTTCTAAAGTATATATAATTTTGTAAAATGAAATATAAAATAAAAATATGGAAGAAAAAATGCAAAGAGTTTTGTTTATAAAAGAAAAACCAATCTTATATAAAAATTTTATAGCTCTTTAAAGGAAACAATAAGATAATTCGCATCCTATGCTGTGCTCTATATCTCGCGAAGTGTCGCAATAGGAGGCAGAAGATATGAGTATGATTGCGCGGAAATTAATAATGAGCGACGCATCAAGCTCATAATCTCGTCATTTATAAACAAATGGTTCGAGCCTTCTTTGAGCTACGACCGCGTCTCTCGTCAGGCTATTTCGAAGGTAGCAGTAAACGATACTTGACCGGAGTTGCCGATTTATTGGTCGATAAATTGCACGCTATTACCGTCTGCTCGGCGGAGACGCGTTCGTTAAAGATCGTCCTGCCGATTCGTGAACTGCGAGAACGTGTTTTTCAATTATCGCAGAATCCCACCGAGTCAGAAAAATCTTACGCATAATACGAATGACTGATCGATTGAAATCCCGAGATTGATGGGCAGAGCTGATCGTAAATTCTAATAATAGATTCCACGAAATTTAAAGTCAATATCTCATCGAACAAGAAAATTATGAAAAAATCAAGTCTGTTTCAATTTAATTAAGCAATAAGAATTTATTTTTTAACTAAAATAAGGATTCATATAAATAAGAATAAATATGAATAAAAAATAAGAGGATTTACTTTTTGATCAAAATTAAAATTATATAATTTTAAAACACTATCGACTTACAATATATGTCACGTAGAATGAGCTTTAAAAGCAGACAGGAAAAAACGAAATATAGTACCTGTATATCCAAAGCTGCAATTTTATAATAGAGTCTTCAATCGCGCGTGATTATTTGACAATCAACCGGAGCATCCCTCTTTAATTGCCGCTATATCTAGATTATTAAATATGTCCTGTTTTTGACGTCCAACGGATATATACGTTCCTGTATGACGGAAAATTTTAGCGGTCTTTATTTTATATGCTCTCCGACGTTTTCAAGGCGCAGCCTGCTATAATTTTGCCGCGAACAAATGCGATAATGTCATAGCAAACAAGTCTCGCTTGTCAACTTGCCCTGTTCGGTCCGCATGTCGGCGTTGTTCTTATTGGAATACTTGTCATGCAAATCGGGGATGTTTATGCGGTGATCCATAATAAACGCCATTTTAGTACCTGTTTGTATTTATCTCGCACGATATTTTTTTCGCGATTGATATCCAATTAAGTTGATTGTCGCAAGTTTGAATAGCAAAATTTTAAAGACGAGAGCGTTGTAATCTTGCAGTAAAGAAAGGATTTTTTTATTTTATAATGGACCAACTCATAATTCTTTACTCACATTGTGAATTTGTAATCAAATAAATCTGTAACCAAAGCAGAGAAAATTATATAATAAATATATCGTGCACATCAGTGATGATATTTTTCATGATGATAAAAATAATTTTAATTTATCAAAAATGTGAATTGATAAAAATCTATTAAATTAAGAGAATACAATATCGAATTATTCTGTATACTTTCTGCATCCGTAAATTCGCGCAGTGATGTTTAAAGGTTTTTAAAAAATGTTTCTTCTCTTCAAAATAAAATATTATTTATATAAATATAATTAAAATATCATATACTATATACAGGATGTTCCAGATCAGGTCAATGAAACTTTAGGGTCTTATAGGAAATTGAATTTGAAACAAAAAAGTTCCTATAAACAGGTCCGGAAACGCTTCGTTAAAAAGTTATAGCTAATAAACTTCGAAAACTCACATCTTTTGATGATTTTTAAAAATAACTTCAAAACCCTTCATTCATTTGAAAAAAATAACGAAGTAAATCTGATGGGTAATTAAATAACAAACTAAATTACACCAATTTCATTTAATTCTGATAAAGCATTAAAAAAAAAATAAGCTCAAAACAACGAAAAAAGCAGAAACTTGAAAAAACCACCTTTCGATGATCTTTGTATAAACACTACATTCGTAGTGCAAACATTGCAAATTCAAACATAAAAATGTTCTTATTAAATTTTGATCATAACTAATTACTTACAGAGAGTCTATTAGCTATAACTTTTTAACGGAGCGTTTCCGGACCTATATTTATAGGAACTTTTTTGTTCCAAATTCAATTTCCTATAAGACCCTGAAGTTTCATTGACCTGACTTAGAACACTCTGTATATTATATGTTTACACGTCAAGAGTTAAAATTTACATTAACCTTTAGAAATATTTAATGTAATTACAGTCTAGAGTGCTACGTAAGTGAAATGCAATTTTATAGTAAAGACGATAACAATCGCAATGATATTGCGCTTCTAAAAGCATACGTGCATCAAGAATCATGTTTTATACTTGTATATTGTGGACAGGCGCAATTACGTTCGGCCAGAAATGGCAGGCAACAGAGCGCGCCCGTTTAAACGTCACTTCTTATGCAAATCGGGGCAATCTTTACGGTGATCGACGGTAAATCTGCTTTAGAATTTAAGTAGCTGTTTGTACATACTCCGGGCGCGTTGCTCACGGCGATTTTACTGCAGTTGCTGAAAGTGTCTTGACGTTAACGATGTTATAAAAGGCATTTTTACTGATGCAGAATCGGCTTAGCCGCCTTTTTTAACCAATGTGCAAGAAAATACCGAGCAAACGTACGAAGCCAAAAATAAGAAGACTCGCGAGGTGACCAATTTTCGCTTCTTCAAATCGTGCAGAGGGATCTTTACATAACAAAGTAAAATACATTTCGCGCGAGCTATCTGCGGGCAAATCTGACATTTTCATACAGAATCTCTTTCATAGCATCTCATCAACATTCTTAGAAATAAATCATACATTGCACGATTTTAATATCATCATATTTAATAAGGATGCGGCGCGATAGGAATATTCTCTTAATAGCTTTATTGCGTGAATTAAAGTCGCTGTGTGATGGAATTATTATAAATTCGGTGAAAAATGCCGTTTATTGCTCTCGATGATCGTTGCAGGATATAATAATCGCGCAATTATACTATCGCTGAAATAACATTTACAATTTTTAATCGCGACATTAAATTCCTTCCACCGGCGTGCGTCTTCATCGCAACCAAGGATATTAATTATTAAACGCATCCAGCCTTCTGAGCCTCGTTACGGACATTGTGTCTGCTGCGACGATAATGAACAAGTTTGCGTTAAAAAAATTTTGTTGTAATTTCCACAGATAAATATTAATCCATCGTAAAGCGACGCTTAAACTTTGACGTCCTTTAAAATCCAGTCGGATTTATCTTGTACGCCTTTATCTGGTAAATTTATACGGAATCTGTTTCATGCTCGCTATGCAAATTCATAAATTTATGTGGCAATTTTTTAACTTATATTATATTGTCCGCTATGATAAATCAAGAGAAATTTTCTTGACACTTTAAAATGCTTCCTTTATTTTACTATACAATAAATCCGTGTTGAAAACTCTTAAGCTATCAGAGTAGATATTTCGCTTCTCTCTCTATAATAATCCAGAAAAATCTCTTGCAAATTTTTTTTTGTTCTGAAAAGAGAAGCAAAAAAATATGCATTCAATTTTTTCATGAATGCATTTGGCAAGCATTTATTCTTCGATCGATCGTGTAACACAATCGAATTGATTATGTTAAAGCAAATGAACCGTCATCGTGCGAAAGAGGCGGATCCGCCAATCTTTAAGCGCATCACACTTTATGAACGCATCCATTGTCGAAAGTGCGTATGAAAGAAAAAAAAGAGCAGGAATATCATATTTG
>NW_021853687.1:150346-162235 GCF_003651465.1 Formica exsecta
GTCATATTTGTCACTTGAATATTTCTGTCAGCGTCGCGCGAGAGAGTCATTGAACGTTTCGTTTCAAGCACCGCTATCTTTGCGAGAGTCACTCGCCCCGAGAAACGAGCGCCAAGGATTCGATCGCGCGAGGACCTTTTTTCTGGCTGTCGTTACGTTGGCTCGCAAATCGTAAAGATATCCCACTGCGCAAAATTACCATCCCGATTGGGCAAAATTACGCGCGTTCGACTCCGTAAACGTGCGATGCGCGTTTAAAATGTCTGAAAACGCGCACCGCAGGGCGACGGTTAAGACGCGTATAAAACTGGCTGCCGTATATATGGCGATCTTGGCGACGCCAAGAGATCTCGAGATTCTCTGTCGGAGAGCCAGGGTATCTATCCAAAGCTTGTAAAAAATTCCCTGAGAATTCCTTGATTTTTCAGATAATTTGTTTAAAATTCCAGGTAAAATTAAAGAATTTTTAGATGGAATTTTTTAAAATAAGTTTATTTTTGTATGCGTTTTCTAATGCTTTTCATTCATACAAAGGAAAAATAAACCACTTAAATTCTAAATATTAAATTTTGTGTATTCAGTATTTTTTGCTATGACGATGAACATATAATCGAAGAAAGATATATATTTATAATATATTTAGAACATATAATTCACAATCATTGGCCAATCAGATTGCCGATGCTTGCAATATAAGAACAAAATGATCAAAGAGATAATTTTAAAAAAATTCTCTGGGTTCGAATAAAATTCTGTGAGAATTCCCTGATTTTTCAAGGTAAAAACGAAATCCCTGAGAATTCCAGGTTTTCTAGATTTTTCCAGGGAGTAGACATCTTGCGAGCAGTTCATATGTTACACGATTCCACGGAATCTGAAACTGATAGAAGCCATGGCTTGAAGGATTTACGGGATTAATCGAAGGAATCCGTAAGATCGACAAATTACGTAATCATAAATGAAAAAGGAAAAGTCACATTTATGCCACTTACGAAAGCGACATGATTGAAAGACTCGGTTAAATCATTCGTAATAAATGTGTACAAAGAAAAATAATAATCGTAAGCTTTAGAGGATGTCGAGAGACATGATGAAGACACGGCGGGATAATCGGCGTGATAGCGTAGCAACGTGGCTGAATGATTTATGAGACGTCGGACGCCAATGATTGGCATGGTTTTTCGTGTCACATCAGCACGGTTGTATATTCATGCGCTTTACAGTTTGATCGATTATAACACACGAGCGCAAGGAATAAACATTGGTGTGTACATCGCCAAGAGATTGTATATATCGTATAATTAATGATGTATCTTGGATTACGTCAGTTGATCATCGACAATCATTCCATTCAATATCTCACCTCATCGTCGATTAAAGTCTAGTCTAGGATATACAGGGTGTCCCAGAATTAGACCGACAAACTTCAGTTTCTTGATTATAAAGGACACTAAAATAAGCCAATTTTATCAATAAACCCGTGTCCGTAAATGAGCCGGTTTGGCACTAGAGAATCAAAGACTAACAAGAGCAAAATCTTTGAAAAATATTATTCTTTCAAAATTTTATTAACATGATTAAATAGAGGTTTTTTTATCATAAAATTTTTGTGGTAAAACATTTTTTGATATCTCGAATAATTTTCGCGATATTTCGAGAAAAGCAAAAAGCCACTCTACATATGAGGGGTGATTTCACCCCTTATAATTATTTTTTTGGGCCGCAACTGGAAATTTCTGAATTCATCTATTTACCCCCCCCCAATCATTTTTGGGCAACTTTTTCCGCAACTGGAAATTTCTAAATTCATTTATTTACCCCATCCCCTACATGTGTGTAAAATTTCATCAAAATCAGAATTTTCAGGGTTCGCAAGGTTTCCTTGTTAGTCTTTGATTCTCTAGTGCCAAAATGGTTCATTTGCGGTTTTATTGGCAAAATTGGCTTGTTTTGGTGTCTTTTATAACCACCTGAAATTTGTCAATCTAATTCTGGGACATCCTGTATATCGATATCTTGTGTATTCTGTATATTTCAATTTATCTTCAAAGTATTATACACAAAAACATATAAAATTAAAATATAATCTGTGACGTTATTATGCAGATTTAGATAATAACCAACATGCTAGACTATATTCGCGAGATTATATTCATCTTGAGATATCACAAGCGTATTCTTTGTGCCACACCAATGTTTATTCCTCGGCGCGCCGAGGAGATACCTTCTCGACCCAAATCCATCCACTTGAACTCCTTCCTTTGGCGCCGCCTTTAATGCCGATAAAATCCCTCGTGCCGCTCTAGAGTGCCATTTATTTATTCAAGCGATCTTTCTCGTCTGATTTACCACCCTCCAAAGTTCTTCCCGTGAATTCGATATTTCTTTAATCAAATTATTTACTTTTGCTGCATCCCTTAACAAACGCTCTAGAAAGCATTTTTTTGAATTTTTTATAAATGTTAAAATATTTTCTTTTCTCTCTTTTCCAAGATATATCATATAAAATATTTCGTTTGACGTTTCTTATATATACTAAGCCTCAAAGATCCTTCTTGAACAAATTAAAATAAGAATTATCGATTTATATACAGATCAATTACATACTTTCGATCGAGATTCTATCCTTGTATCCGCTTTCCGCCCGTCATTCTCGAGTCGTCGACTCGCGCGATCGACGTTAAAAAAAATATATCGCATTCCTGGAATGGACTCGCAATTTGCTAGTTACGTAAAGGAAACGTCGACATGGATCTCGCGTGCATTACACGCTGAAACCCGAGAGGCTCGGGAAGCGTGTATCGGCCTCTCATCGAGAGGATATCGGCTCGTAAAACGAGCCCGCGGTTAACTGGCACATAATTTCATGGCAATTTCAACGCTTATGCTCCCCTATCTTTATTCCCCTCCTTCTCGAGCCATCCAGCCACCCACTAATCGATCACCTCGTGGCAGGACTCTTCCCTCCTTTTGTCAATTTGCGCTACCGGTATATATCGCGGTCGCTGCTAAAAGCGCTAATTATTAACAAGCAATCCGGTCGCGAACGTAATTAGGTCCACGTTAATCTGAAAAATTTGCGGAAGCTGTCACGAACGTTGTGAGGTAAGAAGCAATCGAGTAATAGAGCAATAGGCACTGCGTGCCGGACGCACGACATATGTCTTCGTTAGAATAGGCAAATACGATTCTTTCCTAGAAACTTGTTCACAGGATATACGGCCGGCAAAATTATATACATTCGATATAATAAACACAGTGATTACAACTGGTGATATTACGGATAAAGTGTGCGATCTATTTTCTATATGAATGCGTGGCGATAGAAGGAAAGCCTTTCAATTTTATTACTAATTTTTAAAACAGTTTTGTAATTATTCCTCGCTAAATTAGAATTATAATTTGTAGTAACAAATGTAATAAACAATGTATGGAATGTGTCCAAGAGAACTGAATATTTTAAATTTATCGGCTAAAATATTTGATTATACATAGATTATACATTGGAAAAAAATCTTGAGGGAAAAACATACATTTAAATAATGTTTAATCGTAGATCATGGAAATTAAAAATAAGTGAAAGCATTACAATTCTTTTTCACTTTTTTTCGTTATATAAAATCAGGGTGCTTGTAAAAAAATTCTCTGAGAATTCCCTGATTCTTCAGATAACTTATTCAAAATTCCAGGTAAAATTAAAGAATTTTTAGATGGAACTTTTTAAAATAATTTTTTTTTTGTATGCGTTGTCTACTGCTTTTCACTCATATAAAAGAAAAATAAACCTTAAATTTTAAATATTAAATTTAAAAATGTACTGAAAAGAACTGAATGACTAGTAAGATAAGCATTTTTCATTTGCGTAATATTTTTATTTTCTATTATTAATTGTAAGAATTACAATAAAAAATGTGTACTCAATATTGTGTATTCAGTATTTTTTGCTATAAAAATGAACATATAATCAAAGAGAGAAAGATATATATTTATAATATGTTTGAAACATATAATTCACAATCATTGGCCAATCATATTGCCGATGTTTGCAATATAAAAACAAATTGATCAAAGAGAGAATTTTTGAAAAAAATTTCCTGAGTTCGAATAAAATTCTATGAGAATTCCCTGATTTTTCAAGGTAAAAACAAAATCTCTGAAAATTTCAGGTTTTCTAGATTTTTTCAGGAAGTAGACACTCTGAAAATGCACATTTTTTTAGATCAATGTTTAATTAACTGACCAGTCATTCAAAAACTGTGTTCACGAATCGCTGCAAACGTTGAACGATTTTTTATCGCGTCGATGAATTAATTTATGATACGCCTTCTATCTGCGAGAGTTCCATCGCCACTTCACTTCGAGTTATACTGGCAGATGTTATGTTTGCGCGTATTCAATGATCAAACAGAGAATTATTCTTCTATTTTCAATCCAACTTGGCTCTGGCAAGGGTACCGAAAATTTGTTTTTAATGGCGATCTTTCGACGCGCACACGCGAGAGAGCCTAAACGCTTGTGACGCAAACACGCGTGCCGAGTGGAAGAAAAAAAATCAGCCAGCTCGATGGACCATCGGATCGGTGATCTCGATGGTTCAGACTCGTTCTCCCGAGTCTTTTCAGAGCGCGCGCTTTGAAAAAATATACTATGAATAGCTTTCAAGTAGCCGGTTTACATAATGCGATTGCGTAAATGTTTCTGTTTAATGTTACGCGATAGAAGCCGGGAACGCCCGGTATCATTTGACTAGTATATTGATATATCGGGACTTGATAGCTAATAAAATAGATAAGCGAATGATTTTATAGACATGATTAAACGGATTGTTTACTTAAATTTTATAAAAAAATTCTCTAAAAATTCCCTGATCTTCCAAGTATTTTTGTTCAAAATTCCAGTTAAAGAGAATATTTTAAACATTTTTTGGTATAATTTCCTAAAATAAGTTTTTCTTTTATTATACGCGTTTTCTAATATTTTTCACTCATACGAAGAAAAAACACTTCGCACAAAGCCACTTAAGTTTTAAGTGTTAGATTTACAAATGTACTGAAAAAAATTAGATAGCTTTTAAGAAAAAAATTTTTAACTTGTACAACATTTTCATTTTTTATTACTAAAAATGAAAATAAAGAAAATGTACTGCAAATTCAATATTTCGTTAAGACATTGAATATATAAACAGAGATGGATATATATTTATAATATATTTTAAACACGTAATTATTAATTTATGATACGCCTTCTATCTGCGAGAGTTCCATCGCCACTTCACTTCGAGTTATACTGGCAGATGTTATGTTTGCGCGTATTCAATGATCAAACAGAGAATTATTCTTCTATTTTCAATCCAACTTGGCTCTGGCAAGGGTACCGAAAATTTGTTTTTAATGGCGATCTTTCGACGCGCACACGCGAGAGAGCCTAAACGCTTGTGACGCAAACACGCGTGCCGAGTGGAAGAAAAAAAATCAGCCAGCTCGATGGACCATCGGATCGGTGATCTCGATGGTTCAGACTCGTTCTCCCGAGTCTTTTCAGCGCGCGCTTTGAAAAAATATACTATGAATAGCTTTCAAGTAGTCGGTTTACATAATGCGATTGCGTAAATGTTTCTGTTTAATGTTACGCGATAGAAGCCGGGAACGCCCGGTATCATTTGACTAGTATATTGATATATCGGGACTTGATAGCTAATAAAATAGATAAGCGAATGATTTTATAGACATGATTAAACGGATTGTTTACTTAAATTTTATAAAAAAATTCTCTAAAAATTCCCTGATCTTCCAAGTATTTTTGTTCAAAATTCCAGGTAAAAAAAATATTTTAAAGATATTTTGGTGCAATTTCCTAAAATAAGTTTTTTTATTGTACGCGTTTTTTGATGTTTTTCACTCATACAAAGGAAAAACATAAAGCACTTAAGTTTCAAGTGCTAAATTTACAAATGTACTGAAAAAAAACTGAATAGCTTTTGTTAAGATAAAAATTTTTAAATTGTATTACATTTTCATTTTTTATTACTAAAAATTAAAATAAAGAAGATGTATTGCATATTCAATATTTTGTTAAGACATTGAATATGCAAACAGAGAGATAAATATATATTTATAATATATTTTAAACACATAATTCACAATTTGCCTTACAATAACATTGCAAGAGCAAAATTATCAGATTATCAATTTTTTTTTTTTAAATTCCCCGGGTCCTAAAATTCCATAAAAATTCCAGGTTTTCCAATTTTTTTCCAGGGAGTAGACACTCTGATATCCCTACTCTTACGAGCAATAAAATCGCGCTTGTATGCGTTGTCTACTGCTTTTCACTCATATAAAAGAAAAATAAACCTTAAATTTTAAATATTAAATTTAAAAATGTACTGAAAAGAACTGAATGACTAGTAAGATAAGCATTTTTCATTTGCGTAATATTTTTATTTTCTATTATTAATTGTAAGAATTACAATAAAAAATGTGTACTCAATATTGTGTATTCAGTATTTTTTGCTATAAAAATGAACATATAATCAAAGAGAGAAAGATATATATTTATAATATGTTTGAAACATATAATTCACAATCATTGGCCAATCATATTGCCGATGTTTGCAATATAAAAACAAATTGATCAAAGAGAGAATTTTTGAAAAAAATTTCCTGAGTTCGAATAAAATTCTATGAGAATTCCCTGATTTTTCAAGGTAAAAACAAAATCTCTGAAAATTTCAGGTTTTCTAGATTTTTTCAGGAAGTAGACACTCTGAAAATGCACATTTTTTTAGATCAATGTTTAATTAACTGACCAGTCATTCAAAAACTGTGTTCACGAATCGCTGCAAACGTTGAACGATTTTTTATCGCGTCGATGAATTAATTTATGATACGCCTTCTATCTGCGAGAGTTCCATCGCCACTTCACTTCGAGTTATACTGGCAGATGTTATGTTTGCGCGTATTCAATGATCAAACAGAGAATTATTCTTCTATTTTCAATCCAACTTGGCTTTGGCAAGGGTATCGAAAATTTGTTTTTAATGGCGATCTTTCGACGCGCACACGCGAGAGAGCCTAAACGCTTGTGACGCAAACACGCGTGCCGAGTGGAAGAAAAAAAATCAGCCAGCTCCATGGACCATCGGATCGGTGATCTCGATGGTTCAGACTCGTTCTCCCGAGTCTTTTCAGCGCGCGCTTTGAAAAAATATACTATGAATAGCTTTCAAGTAGCCGGTTTACATAATGCGATTGCGTAAATGTTTCTGTTTAATGTTACGCGATAGAAGCCGGGAACGCCCGGTATCATTTGACTAGTATATTGATATATCGGGACTTGATAGCTAATAAAATAGATAAGCGAATGATTTTATAGACATGATTAAACGGATTGTTTACTTAAATTTTATAAAAAAATTTTCTAAAAATTCCCTGATCTTCCAAGTATTTTTGTTCAAAATTCCAGGTAAAAAAAATATTTTAAAGATATTTTGGTGCAATTTCCTAAAATAAGTTTTTTTATTGTACGCGTTTTTTGATGTTTTTCACTCATACAAAGGAAAAACATAAAGCACTTAAGTTTCAAGTGCTAAATTTACAAATGTACTGAAAAAAAACTGAATAGCTTTTGTTAAGATAAAAATTTTTAAATTGTATTACATTTTCATTTTTTATTACTAAAAATTAAAATAAAAAAGATGTATTGCATATTCAATATTTTGTTAAGACATTGAATATGCAAACAGAGAGATAAATATATATTTATAATATATTTTAAACACATAATTCACAACTTGGCTTATCGCCAAATTATGTATTGCTTGTAGTATAAGAGCAAAATTATCAAAGAGAGGATTTTTTTTTTTAAATTCCCTGAGTCCCAAAAAAGTTCCATGAGAATTCCATGATTTCTCCAGGTATAAAAAAATTCCCTGAGAATTCCAGGTTTTCCATAATATAATATAAGAGCAAAATTATGAAAGAGAGAATTTTTTTTTAATTCCTTGAGTCCAATAAAATTCTATGAGAATTCCCTAATTTCTTTAAAAAATAAAAATTCCTTGAAAATTCCAGGTTTTCCTAAAGAGTAGATATCTTGTTAAAAATAAAAAATTATTTCCATGCAAAAATAAAAATCGTATAAATGTGCAAAAACGTTTCTACCCATCGCTTTCCGATCGATTGAAGTTGACATTAAAATTTCAAACGAGGCATGCAAGGCAAATACATGGAAAGAAGCATCGTCAGAAATCTTGGTGCATATTATTTTCGACGACACGACTAGGAAGCCATGTTTCAGATCGTCTACCACTCTCGCGGAGATTTCTTATCGATCCGATCGCCATGTGGGTGGATTGCCGTGATTTACGAGCCATCGTAGCGACAGCATTAAGGTGATGTATGGGTCCTCGGTGATTCCGACCCGGGCCGAAGCAACGTGTACGCTGTGTAAGTTATTGCGCGTGATCTACGCGTGCAACATGCAAGATATCGCGTGGTAAATTCGATCCATCGATCCTGCCAGCACGTACGAGGCTAATTCTCTCTCAGCATGATGATAAACTGCCGGATAATATAAAAATACACGAAACTATTTGCGCAGAGATATATACGCATCTTTCTCATATATATATACATTTTGAATTGAAAACTTGAGGCGAAGAATGCTGTAAATAACGCACACGTGTGTATTCTCCATATAATACCAGGGTTGGAAAAGTCACCCTATAAAAGTAACTCCGTTATTTCTTATCAATTTTAATAAATTTTAATTTTAAAAAATATGGTATTATTTTTTCCGGGTACCTCGCGCGAATCTTAATGGAGCAAGCTAAAGATCTCTGTGACAAAAGACTCTTTCTTGCACGCCTATGCGTATGCCCACGCACGCGTCGCCATGGTATCGCGAACGTGTCGTTAAAGTCGCGCAAAATCGTTCGTTTTATCCTGAGAAACTTTGTTGCATTACTTCCGATTAAGTAATCCGCTGTGGATTCTAAAAAAATAATTTCTGCACGCCATCTTCTATGATTAGTCCCATCATCGTCGAAATATTAAAGAGAAAAATTTAAAGAGAGATTATAATATATTACAATTTTTATATGTACATAAAATATTCTATTAAATATATTATAATATTTTTTTTATTAATAACGCACCTAGGGAGATACCTAGTCCGCAAGAAGCCCACTATATTATTTCTTAGCTAAGAACCATAGCATACAGACAAGGTATATCTTCGGCAACATACTTCTTATCTTCGACTGAGAAGAGTTCTCGCGAAGGAAGACTTCCGGTACGCCCACGCGCTCGAAGTGAAGAATACCGCCAAGTACCGCGCCGTTAAAGCCTGTGGTCGAACTTTGCGCTCTAACCACCACGTCGTCGAGGCCATTCTCTATTTGCTTGCCGGGGCACCGCGCTGAGTGCCCCCCGCGGAAATACGACCATCGGCGGGAACGTAAATCCCCCCCGTTTCTATCCTATCGACGACGACGAAGGCGATTTGAAGCGCCTGCTGATTCATTCACTTCAACGGTTAAGAGACACGTGTTTCCTTCAGTAGACAATTCTTCTTTACGAATTTATTCTCACACATTGATTCCCATACATTGAAAGTGATAATTAGTAGTGTCAAGCAATATATTATTCCTTTTAGCGAATGTACATTAAATAATTGTTCATCATATTTTTTCTTTCCTGCTTTAGATTTTTCCATATTTTTCTATTTTCAATTATTTGGACATGTGTTACACGTATCCTCTCTTTCGAATATTTATAAATGTACATTTTGTTGGGGAAAAAAAAAGAACTATAGTTTACAGCTTCTTTTCCTATGTTAAAATTGAAGATCATGAGCAAAATAAATGGAATCATAAATGCAAAAGGAGTAACAGTTTCAACACCTTCTGATTCATTTGCGTTAATATTCAGATGGCAAATGAGGGGGATGTCGGTGGATCATCTGTGCAGCCGCGCGATTTACTGCATCCGGCAAAACACGCGTTAATTGCGAACGTGCGTTTACGACTAAATTAGCGATCTCTTTCTCTCTCTCTCTCTCTCTTTCTATTTTGTATCTTAACGCGCGCGCAAAATTAGCAGTCACATCCGAGCATATTTACGAGCAAGCATTAACTAATATGACTTTTTCGCACTCTTTTTATTTTTGCAGAACCCATGGAGTCTCCTTTTCGAACAGAAGCGTCGAATCTTCCCCTAGGGTAGATCGTTAGTCTTTATCCAAATGTTTCGTAATCGTAACGTCGTTATACAAGAGCGCTCCGCCGCCGGTCCCTTCGCACGTGGCTCACCTTATTTATTAGACCGCTTTGTCCGATCACGCTTCAATTGCGTCATCGTGTGTCTGCAAAGTGTCGAGAACTACACCGTGACGTGATAATAAATTCCGAGGTCGATTTGGACTTGCTATGGCGAAAGAGCTGAATAATAATCGACGGATATCGGAATTTCCAATCTCCCTCATTAGATGTATGGGTGACGAAGAGAATAAATTTTAGAGAAAGATAAAAATAAGGGCGTATGTAACAGCATTAAATATTACTCAGCAAATGTTAGCAGGGTGTCTATCCAAAGCTTGTAAAAAAAATTCCCTGAGAATTCTCTGATTTTTCAAATAATTTGTTCAAAATTCCAGGTAAAATTAGAGAATTTTTAGATGGAATTTTTTAAAATAAGTTCTTTTTTGTATGCGTTTTCTAATGCTTTTCACTTATATAAAGGAAAAATAAACCACTTAAATTTTAAAATGTACTGAAAAAAACTGAATGACTTTTGTAAGATAAGCATTTTTCAGTCGCATAATATTTTCATTTTCTATCATTAATTGTAAGAATTACAATAAAAAATATGTACTCAGTATTGTTTATTCAGTATTTTTTGCTATGACAATGAACATATAATCAAAGAGAGAAAGGTATATATTTATAATATATTTGAAACATATAATTCACGATCACTGGCCAATCAAATTGCTGATGCTGGCAATATAAAACCAAAATTATCAAAGAGAGAATTTTTAAAAAAAATTCCTTGCGTTCAAAAATTTTATAAGAATTCCATGAGAATTCCATAAGAATTCTATGAGAATTCCTTAAATTTTCAAGATAAAAACGAAATCCCTGAGAATTCCAGGTTTTCTAGGTTTTTCCAGGGAGTAGACTTACCCTCGTTACTAAGTAATGAATACATATACATTTACACACGTCACATAAAAACTAAGAAAAAATTTTAAATTTTAAAAAATAATAAATTTTATAACCCACCGGTTATGATTAGACGAGATTATTCTCGGAACATTTGTGCGAATAGCAAAGAAACATTATATCGCGGAAGGCAATTACGCAATAAACGAAGTGCCACGATCTTTTCCAGGAAGAGAGCGCGGTTAATAAGGGCGTGTCATAATCGACAGGATTGCTGGCTTCGCTCGGCTCGTACGTGATTATCCTCATCATCATTATCGATCGGATCCGTTGTCGTTGCATCGTGTGTGATTATCGTGCCTACCAAATTGTATTAGGTCCCTGCGAGAGATGAAATTTTTTAATTGACAGTCAAAGGTACACAACTGCAAGATCAATCTGCGAAATGTTACGTTGAAAAATCAGATATATGCCAACGAAATCTGACGATGAAATGTAATATTTCGATATACATATAAATCTAAAATAAAGTAAAAAGAAATCGACGCGCGACACAATTTTATGAGAACAACTTCCTCGTGTTTACCGATCTGTCAGAATTTCTAGCAGCATTGCTGCATTTTAGCACTGCAGGCACGTTCGTGCATTACAAATAGAGACGTGCGTGCTTAAGGCACGCCTCTATGTCCTACACGGAGCAACAAAGTGAGCAATTGTGCCTTCTG